>NW_024040588.1:0-19552 GCF_014851395.1 Micropterus salmoides | reverse complement strand
CAGGCAGGCTGCTAGCAGCGCTAGCAGGCCAGGGATCACGCTGGTTGCAGACGGGTCGCTGCTGTGACCTGGTCGCCTCCGATGACCACCACGGGAACCCGAAAAGATGGCCAGGCGACTTCCCTCGAAGGAGGACGGGGGGAAGCCTAGCCTCCAGGCTATCAGGCCATAGGCTAGCTGCCCGTGCTGCCTCTGACTCCCTGGCCTTCATGGTCAGGTAGGCCAGGAGAGTCATAGTCCCTGAGTCCTTGGTAGGTAGGGCAGGCAGGCGAACGGACAGGCTAGGCGGAGGACTAGCGGCGCTAGCCGAGCAGAATACAGGCAGGACAGGCAGAGGGCTGGCAGCGCCAGCCAAACGGGTAACAGACAGGACAGGCGGAGGCTAGCGGCGCCAGCCGAACAGGTAACAGGCAGGACAGGTGGAGGGCTAGCGGCGCTAGCCAAACAGGTAACAGGCAGGACAGGCGGGGGCTAGCAGCGCCAGCCGAACAGATAACAGGCAGGACAGGCGGAGGGCTAGCAGGCCGGGGAGATGACGGCCGGAGGCTAGCGGTCGGGTGTTAGCCATTTCCAGGCTAACAGACTGAGGAACTGATGAGGACTTGGCTGGGGGATTGGCTGAGGTGTGGAGGAAGTCACAAACCCACCCAGGGAGAGAGTCTGCTGCTCCTGGCTGAGCAGCCAGGCTCTTCCAGGCAAGGGACACGATAGCTGCCTTATGGCTAACATGACTAGCCCCATACCACATATTCCTCAGCACCATAAGCTCCCGGCACAGATCAAGCAGTTCATCGGACATGGTGTCCGCTGGGTCCCTTTGTGGTCCGGTCATTCTGTCACGATCGGTGGTGTGGAGCAGGGTGGAGCAGGTTGAAGGACCCAAAAGCAGGACACAGAGCGGAGCAGGTATGGTATAACGAAGGGTTTTACTTAACAAACAAAAGCGAGCACACTTACAGGTGAGTGGCTGAATAACAGAAATCCAAAAGTACAGGGAGACGAGACGAGACGAGACGAGACGAGACAAGCAAGGCTGGTTACAGGCACAGAGTACACACACGACAGACTGGGGGGTAACATGAACAATGACCGGACAAGGACAAGACAGAAACACCAGGTATATATACACACAGGGACTAACGAGCAGGGCGGGAGCAACACAGGTGAAAGACATGAGACTAACGAGGCAGAGAGAGAGAGCAGAGGAAAACAGAGAGACTAGACATGACAAGCAGACTATATAACAGATACTGGACACTAGACAGGACAGAACCCAAAACACAACATACCAAGGCAGATACCAAACTCAAAAGTAAACACAAAGGATGGCCAACCGGCAGAGCGTGACAATAATACTGTTTTTGTAACCTAAAAAGAAGACTAACTGAATGTGTGGTTGCATTTCTTTGTTTTCCCCCTGTTGTGAAAAAGTTCATCTGTTTTTGTTGTGCTGAAAAAATGGAGGGGTAGTGTTTATAGAAGCATGTATCCTTTGTGAGATTTTAAACATTTCGTTATGTGTTTTACATAGTGAAACCGCTACAGCGGTCATGGTTTACTGGCAGAAAACTGCATTAACTTTTCAGAATGATGTTAGTTCTCTATGTAGATGGAGAATTTCTTCTATCATTAGGCAAAAGCCATCAGCACTGGAGGTTGAACAACAGTTTCACTGAATATAGTCGGGGTTTTCAGGATTTGTCCAATATCAATGTTGTTTTCTGATGGCTGGGATGAACATTCACACAACAGTGACGAGAAGGCTTAGGGCTGATATTAATAAAATATGTATCTTATATCGATATACCGTATTGTTATTCTGTATCCTTTTTTTCTCATCCAATGAAACATGAAACACTTCCCTTGAAACAAAACATAAATGAATGCGAGGATGGATGGATCATCACATTCAGCGACGGTGGTAAATCTTGGCCGTTTCACAGGTTTGATTCAATCCCCGGTCTGTTTCTGCAGTAAAGACATGAGGGGAGATTTTTGACTCGATATCACTCCTTGGGAATTTCTTTCCTTTGAGGCAGCAGAACACATTATACTACGCCTGTAGATTAAACTGAGCTAACCAAACACTTTTAGGGCTTACTAAAGCTGATTTATAGACACACTACAAACTTACTTGAAGAAACTTGCTGGCTTAGCAACAATAAAGCTACAAACAACCCATAATGCAGCACTTTCGGTAGAAGCTGGTGTTAACACCATTACTGTTCGTTCAAATGATCTAATGTTATGAATAGGGCCATCAACTTTTATTTGGCTCAATAGTATACGGGATATCACACTGTAAATAACATACAATAATCAAAGTAATGCTTACTGCAAATAATACAGAATACAATCCAATTCCACATATGGCCAAACCCTAGTTTGGACCTTGCACAACACTGAAAAAACAACCTCCACATGAACAGTTTGTTACATAATCACTTGAGATTTCTCAGTTCATTTGTTGAATGTACCTCCTGATAAGGTTATTATTCACTGCTCCATGTGAGGAGCAGTAGGAGGATGAAATGGTGGAGGGAAGAGTGTATGTAGGGCCTGCTGACCTTGGCATCCATCTTTAGTATGTATGAGCACTACTGACTCAGCAGTAAAAACTCCCACTGATCTCCTGGTACCTCTCCACAGCTAATTTAAGAACCGCTCACTCCCCCCTCAGCTGCCTGCATGCTGGGAAATAGATTGTGGATGGCCTGAGGTTGGCTGGATGAGGACTTTGCTTTGTTGGGCATGCATACTATATTAGTTCAACTCTGTAATGCATTCTAACCAGACTGTAAGTGCTAAATAGAAGGTACAGGCTTTAATCCTCACAGGCCAGACAGCCTTCCATCTTTACAAGATCAATAGCAACTAAACAGTGTAATGTGGATTAATCTGTTTTGAAGATTAAAAAAGCTCATGCAGTGACTGATAGCTTTGTTTGAAGATAAAGAACAGTGTGAAGAATCACCTTGTTTTGATGGGATTCTTTTAAGATGTTATTCTAAACTAGAATTGTTGCTTATTTTCCTTCTTTTTGTTGAAATAGAGTAAAGCTGTATTGATTTAGTTCCCTTTTTCTTGCCTTTCATGGCTCCCTGACTTGGAAACCCAGTATTTGACTGACTGTTTTTGAGAAAGCTGATGGCTGAGGCGTCACGGCCAGCTGCTCATCAGTTTTTCTCATTGTGGATGTTTGGATTTAGTCAAGATTTTTGTAAGATAGGTGGGCCTGGCAAGCAACACAGATTTTTTTTTTATAATTGCATTAATCATGTTTTGCTGTTCACCTATCTACTCTCGAACATCCAATCCAACCCATTTATTTACATAGCGCATTTTAAAAACGTCCTGTGCTGTATAAGGACTAAAATATAAAAAACATAGCTGCTGAAAAAGCGTGCTCACCCCTGTTTTTTTAGTCTGGTTTTAACACATCAGTCCTGTCTGTAATATGAGCATTGTACTCAACAAGTTCATTTTTGTAAGATTATTTTTCAGGGCTTTTTGCTTTTATTAGACAGGGACAGCTGAAGACAGACAGGATGACATGCAAAGGGCCCCGGGCTGGAACCGAACCCGGGCCACTGCATTTATGACTCTTACAGGGTGGGCACGCTATACCAAGTGAGCTACCGGGCTGCCCTGATTGACAGTTAAAAAAAAAAAAAGATGGTTGAAATCAATGCAGCAGAACTGGAGCCTCAAGCAGAGTTGAGGAGCGGGCTACAGGGGTCTCACTTCTTTCTAACTCCACACCCCCAGATTACTGTCATTTTCAAACTTGCAGTCTTCAGCCCCAATCGACGCTGACTCTGGTGCCATCACTTGAGGATATTTACACAGCTCCCTCTGAAGCGCACAACTGTTTTCACATATGCAGTGTGCATATTCACTCACCAAGTTCATTTCTGAGATCTAGGGAAAAAAATAGGACATATGTATCAAGAAAAACAAGCAGTCAACTTATTTGGATGAGAAAACGGTGATCTAATAAAATTATGATCAGAAGTGTCCATTGCAAACATCCATCAGTTTCCAATCCAGCTTCCTCTTTAAACTTTGACCTACTGTACTTGCCGTAGTTGAACACTATTATTATGAATGTTTCAGGTGCTTCTTTTCATTTTCCACATGAAGTGGTTACATAATCTGGATGAACTATTGGTTTGTCTGATTGTCTGACTGTTTGTTGACTCATCTGATGTTGCAATGTCGCTGTTTTCCAAGATCTCTGCAGTGAACATGGTGAATTCTGTGTTATCACAACTGTTTGTGACAAAAGCCAAAATTTAAAAAAATACAACCCACATTGAAGTTAACTGTCTTTTATTCTACCTGGATTTGAGGAATTAAAAATTCTGAGTACACTTTGCTGGTGTTAAATACAGTCTTGGTGTCCACAAATAGTGTTCATCCAAAATGATTAAAATGTCATTAATTGTAATTAATCACACAGGTATTGCTTAATTGCAATAAAAATGTTTAACTACAGTAAAAGTATGGAGTAGAATATAAACAGAAGGGATCTGCAGTAGAATTTTCTTCCCACCACTGCTGACAATGAGATTAAACAGGCACATTTTTGATTAACCCAGACCAAAGTAGAATCACTGTGTAGTCTCTCCAAAAGGAGCAGTGTTTTTTTTTTTTAGCTTTAATTGTTCCGCACAGTCATCACCTTGATGCCAAATCTGTGGTCTTTGTTTTGCAGCCTTTCTAAAGAGGCTGCCCGCTCTCTGCTGCCTGCTCCAATAAACTCTCATTAATCTTCCTTACAGCCTTCATTAAAGCTACCAGTGCTAAACCCATGCCCGCTCTCCAGTATCCTATCTCCTCCTTAATGCCCATCCAACCCTGATCTCTACCTAGCTTGTCTTCCATAATATCTCCTCCCTAATGCCCATGTACATCCCCCCCCCCCTCCCTCGTCCCTTGGTCTTCTGAAACTCTCCTCTTTATTTCATTCCACCTCCTTTCTTGTCCTCTAAATACCTTTTGTCTAGTGTCTCAAACACTTTAAATTCTTATGAGCTAAGTTTCAAATTCAGTTTGGAGCTTCTCACAAATGGTGTGCCATTGCAGTTGAAGCCCTCTCCTGGTTTGTAGTTGACTCAGACATAAAAGCCCACTTTATGAAGGGATTATGTTTCTGCTGGCTCTGTGTTGAGCCAGTTGACCCTGTAGTGTCTGCCTCTGATCCCCTTCAACCTCTATTTCTGTCTGCACACAATCCAAACCATGCGCAAGTCAAGAACAGGCAGTTAGCTAGAGATCATGACTCACTTATCTCTTTATCCTGAGATAAAACCAATGATTAAGTTTTGGTTTAGTCATATTTTATTAATAAAGCCTCCCTGTTTTATGGTCTACTCATGTTTTAATTTGATGTTACTGCAAACTCAACACTTTTCGGTGTTTTTGGACCGGCCTTTATTCCTTTAAAGTATCTTTTATATATATTTTCTTTTATCACTACTTTCTTATACCTTGTGTTTCCTTTAAATGTCATTCACAGTGGAAGGCAAAAGTGGAATTTTATTGTACGGGGAAACTTTTTTTAACCATGCAGCTGACAATAAATGAAAAAATGACCATGTGCTGCCCATTACCCCAGTTATTTGAGACTTCAGGACTTATTTATATGAATTAATTAATATTGACTTTTATTTAGGAATGTGTTGTATATAAGTTGTTTTTTGTCTTACAGTAACATTGTGTGGTTTGTTAGGCCTACTTTATCTGGTCACATTTTTGTTCTATTCTATACAGCCCTTTCTCTCGAGGCTGACATAACTCTTAAACTAACTTGGATTGATCATACCAGTTTTCTTATTTAAACAAAAGTATACAGCCTTTTTCTGGGTGTGAATGTGTTTGAAAATATGTGAAAGTATTAAGAAAAAAATTAAATCACTGTCTGATGTTGGAGCAGAACGGCCAGGTTGTCGTAGTGTACACACCAAAAGAAGTAAATTAAAATGTTTCATCATAAAATAACTCATGGGATGCCTTGAACATCACATTATAAAAATATGCAACATTAAAAGAAAATTAAAACGTTTTCTGAAAACCACCACATTACTTCAGCCAAACTCCCAGAACAAATATATGACTATAACACATACAAGGAAGTGGATAAGTTAAAGCTGCAGAGAAAAAGAATGGACGTAGAGAAGGTGAAAAAGCAGTAACGGTGTCGTGTTTGCTGTGCTCAGGTCAGCAGGTTCTGGGTCTGGTGGAGAACCAGAGTGACTGGTACCTGGGGAACCTGTGGAAGAACCATAGACCCTGGCCAGCTCTGGGAAGAGGCTTCAACACTGGTGAGTACAGCATGTTATGTTAGCATGGTGCATGGGATACACTTAAAACATATGTATTGTGTGTAAAATTGTGTGCATACTACATACTTTCATTTTAAGCAGGACTTGAGTTTGTATGTGTTATAGTGAAAATAATGACATTGCGTTGGGCTCTGTAGTGGCTGCTGGAGTCATTTTACTGCCATTGATGTTGTGCCAATGTCCACCATATTTTATTTTATTTATAGAGTTTAAGTTTACAGAGACAGTGCACATTGATAAACATTTCTGTAAATGTGGCAGTTTAGAACAACAGGAACAACAGTACTCACACATATAACAAGATATCTTTCACAAGGACAACAATTTAAAAAACATGAAACATGGAACAAAGCACTCTTCAGGTGTTTCTGAATAGTTCACAGACTATGGTCACACACCTGATTGTCTTTTAACCCTGATTTTAAATTTAATTTTATATATTACTCACCAGACCTATTTTTGCCAGAGCAACTTGTGTCCTTAAAGTGTGAAATTCACTTGTGAAAGTCACAAGCATGCAGCATACAGCATACAGCAAAACTAGTTTTCTTGTTTGTTGCTGTCACTTCTCATGTGAAGCTAGAGATGAAATGCTGTTTTCCTTCTACTAATATTCACTATTCAGGAAATGCAGTTACAAAGTACAGATCAGACAACGTGCTGTGTATGTGTCATTAAAACCAGTACAGCCTGTGTTACCACATCAAGCATGAATAAGCTTGAAAACATGTTTTCAATAACCTTGTAAAATACAAAAAATGCGAGCAAACTCAAAAACACATTGGAAATGTGTCTGCTGAACAACAGATTGCTGAGAGGCATTCTGATTCTGAAACACTTCCTTTGAAACACGACGCCGACACAGTCAGTGGACAATCGATGTATTAACCCTACACAGCATCCACTTAGCAGCGGTATTCCAAAAATCCCAGTTTGATTGTGTCTGCTTAAATTGTGCTTCGTTTCCTGCTAGCGCAAAATCTTAAAGTACTTTATCCTTGTGTACAAAAATGTAAAAACAGTATAGAAGGTTTGCCAACATGAACACATAAACACCATGAGACAGTATCTATTTGTCAAGTCAGAGAGATTTTACCAGATTGTTTGTACTGAAGGAGCTGAGGTATCAGGCTGTCGTGGGCAATGTTGCAAATCAATGAGCAGGACTGTTTTATGGCAGTAGAATTTCAGATGACTAAAACAAACACGCCTGTCGGGTTACTGTAGCAGTAAACAGGTTTCTCAATAGATTTGCTAGAAAATGTACTAAATTACAATATTGCTATCTCGCTATAAGATCACACGTATACAAACATTGTATACATATTGCCCTCTCCTACTGTGACAATTTGTATAGTACACACTGCCCTGTATTATTGGTATGTAGTATTGATTTAATTTGATTGAGCTCTCTCTGGGAATATAATTTGGCATTGTTATTTCAGCCATCTGAGGTTATTTTAATTTACGGTAATAGGAAAACATTCGATTGCTTCCAAGTATTATTATTTTCATTCTCCACATTTCAGAGTCCTGTGAAAGTTAAGAGTGTGCCGCAGTGAGGCAGTGTCCTTTCCTTGGAAGAAATTAGTGCGTTTGCACAGACATTGATGAAATATACAAGCCATCCACCTGCCTTGTTGAACGTTGTAGGGGAAAAACATTTTCAAAAAAGGTGTTGGATGTAATTTCACAGAGCCTCCGAGCAGCTGATAGTGGAATTGATTGGATTCCATTACACCTTGTATTATTATCCTCTGCCTATAAATTCAGCAGGGCTTTCCCTTCGGGAGACTTATAGCTCTCTCTGTGCTGTTTGGAGCTGTGGGATAATCGTTCTGTTGACTACAACCCAAAACAAACAGCACCACCCGCTGCAGTGAATTTCATAGCAGGCGCATTTCAGTGGGAGCCGTGTCAAACTCACCTGAACACGTCTGTGCTGTAAGGATTCAGTGTTCTGCTCTTAAACTTCCTGTCAGTGTGACTGAACGGCACGTCTCAGAAATAGAAAGGCATGTGTCACATTTACACAGAACAGCAATTTGACAGAAAGCCTCCAAGCTTTGTGGCTGTGGCAACAGATAGAGCACAGCAGGGTGTGAAAGAAGTTTGTTTGTTCTCATCCGGAACAAAAACATATCCACCATCTCTCTCCCTCTGAAAATTGGCTGCTTGATTTTGTTTGTAAAGCCAGGAAGATTTCTTTTATTAGCCAGGGAACCGAGAAGAAGTTTTTGTTTTAGATTTCCTGTTTTTTGGGGCAGAAAGTTAGCAAAGAAAAGAAGCACATGAGCTTCTAAGAATGGTTTGTTTCCAAGAGGACTTTTTCTGCGTCCAGCCTCGGTCTGTCTTTAAGCTTAAAGTCTACAGCTTTATCTCAGAAAACACAAGGCTGTGATTCAGAGCCTCATGATGGGACTTTATCACCTTTTCCAGGGAGCTAGATAGCAATCTCTCTCTTTCTTAAGCTACCATATCTCTGTCTGTACGTGTGTATGTGTGTGCTTTCCAGGGGTGATTTTGCTTCTCCTGGATCGTCTACGGAAGCTGAGATGGGAGCAGATGTGGAGGTTGACTGCGGAGAGGGAACTAATGAGCATGCTGTCCACCTCCTTGGCAGACCAGGTAAAACACACTCACACACATCCTCATTCCTCAGACATGCAAATTTGCCACCCTTTGGCAAAATTTGCCATTTCACATCACATAATATAAACAGTAACATACCCGTTCTGTGATTGCTTCCTGAATTTTTGCTGTTAAATTAAGCTACAGGAAAGGGTTCTGTTTGCTTCAAACAAGCTGCTTTGTACAACGTGTCATCCGACCACGTCTAAGTGTTTCTGCCTGTTCTAAATGGCCACATCGGAATGCTGGGTGAAAAACCTGCCATCACAGCCTCCTCCAGGCTGCATCTCGCCGCCTCCCTGATCTCTCTTCAATAACTCTGTTCTTTTGTCTCTGTTGTGTCGGCCCCGTGAATCATACAAATCGGGATAACAGCGCATACTTTCAGACACTCTCTCGTCAAAGGCTTTCATGGTGTTGCACTCGTTTTTACAAATGAAAACTGACAGAGGTAGTAGAAGAAGAACGAAAAAATAAAGTTTAGGAGGCCAATTCAAACCTTGCATACTTAGCTGGAGACACACCGGATCCGTTGACGGATGTCAAGGAGACGAATTCTATTCATTTTCTACGCTGCGGCGAGTTGACTCACCATTCTCCTTATCTGAATTTGCATCAACACGACTCGCTCTCAACTTTATGCAAGTGAGCCTGTCCAAAGCAATGCTTCAGGCTCACAAAACTCACAACAAACGGTAAAACTAAACAGTGCTGATCAAATATTAATCAAAAATATGTTACTGGATTGTCCATTTCTCTCTTCAGATGTTTTCAGAAACATATTTGAGTGTACTGTTTCGCTCTAATATGAGGAAGTGTCCGACTCAGCCTCCATGTTGAAAATGGACAATCCCCAGTGAAGCACCGCCCAATTTGCAGTTTCGACACCCACTAGCCATTAAATAACTTTACTTATCAAGGCAACGTACAAATAAAGTTTGTTGGTCTGACTACCTTTTAAATTAGTTTGTTTTGATGGATACTCAGTCATCACAATACACCAAAACTGAGAAGCTCACTTCAGGGAATTTCCTTTTCAGCATGCTGTCACATAAAACCTCAACCAGCTGAGCTTCCTTGTTGCTTGGCAACGTCATGCCTTCCACATCAACTCCAAAGGGATTGTGTATCCCCTTATTGTTCTCAGGAATATAGTCATTAATGTGTCCAGCAGTTTAGCAAGGCATGATGACGTCATATCATATGTCAGAGCATTTCTCCCTGCGGTATTAAATTGTTGCGTCTCATGGGAAATACTGGGAAACATGTCAAGTCTTCCTGTAGCGTGAGTCAACATGGATGCTAATGAACATTTTCTATCTTTTATTGTTGAAAGAATGATGTCCACATGGCCTTTGGGTCACACAGTAGGCCCCGCCAGGATTCAAGGATGGCACTAAAAGAGTTAAGTGACAGCGTCAAACTGACCTAGTACTCCCATATTCCAAGAGACTGGAGTTACAGTACCTAGCACTGTGAAATCACAAGACAAAGAGCAAAGGAAATGACTTTGCAAAATCTAATGTAAACTATTTCATATGTGAGGTTTAAAGGAGACCTATTATTCCACATTTTATGACTTATCTAAAATGTTACAGTGTTGGATGTTCATGTTAAACATGGCCAAAGCTTCAAATAATGAGGTAAAATTACTTGAAAAGACATCCCTGTGAGCAAAACCCTCAGGTTTCCTCCTGTTCTGAACGCTCTGTTTTCATCAGCTTTTTCTACCAACTGCTCCATTCTACAACATACAGAGCCAGACGGAGCTGGTGTTCCATATATGTTCATTTGCTCCGCATGGTAATAGTCACTCTGTCTGTACCGCTCAGCGACAACAACAGTCTGGTATAATGCTTCAGGTCTTGGCCAATCAGAAGACAGTGGGCTTTTGTGGGGGGGACTTAAAGAGACAAGAACATCTACAGCTTGTTTCAGACTGAGGCTGAAATGAAGGCCTACATGAATTCAATTTTCAATTCAATTCAATTTTATTTATATAGCGCCAAATCACAACAACAGTTATCTCACAGCGCTTTTCATAAAAGAGCAGGTCTAGACCATACTCTATGATGCTATTTACAGAAGCCCAACAGTTCCCACCAAGAGCAGCACTAGGCGACAGAGGCAAGGAAAAACTTCCTTTTAAGAGGCAGAAACCTCGAGCAGAACCATGGCTCAGGGTGAAGCCAGCATAAGATAGAAAATTATTTTTCTGAACTTTGAATCATGCTAAGCTGCTAAAGGAGTCACAGAACTACAATATAGGACTGGAAAAGCAGTTTAATAATAATAATAATCTCCTTTAATTAACAACATAGGAAGAATGTGAAGTTGTATTTTAACATTTTGATACAGGAACAGTAGAAACTGAACCAACAGAAATTGGGTGTCATACCCCAGGAAGTAATTTCGTGTTTAAAAGACGTCTAATAGTCTAAAACAGGCTAAAGATGAGCAGTCTGTTGAAGTTTAGCAGATGTCTAACCATAGCCCATAAGTACAGCCTAGCCATCAATTAGATTGCTACTGACATATACATTAGGTAAATCTAATAGACACCAAAATAATGGCTATTGCAATCACTTTTTACTGAGGTCTTAACTGGGTCTGATAACAAATGCTGCAGTTACCAACTGAGGTATGGGGGAAACTGTCTAATATACAGCTAACTGCCATCCATTCTCATACTAGGCTAAAACACAGCTAAATTTGGGCTGTCAGTAAAAGTTTAATAGACTTCTAACCATAGCCCAAGTACAGCCGAGATCTATGGCTCAGGATGTAGAGCGGGTTGCCTGTTAATCGAAAGATTAGCCGTTCCCGGCTCCTCTAGGCTGCATGTCGAAGTGTCCTTGGGCAAGATACTGAACCATCCACCAGTGTATGAATGTGTGAATGTTAGTTTCTGTTTGAGCACTTAGGCTCAGTGTATGAATGTGTGAATGTTAGTTTCCGTTTGAGCACTTAGGCTCAGTGTATGAATGTGTATGAATGGTGAATGCAGATGTAGTGTAAAAGCGCTTTGAGTGGTCGCAAAGACTAGAAAGGCGCTATACAAATACGGAGAATTTACTTAAAATCCTTGATCATAATACAGTTGAACTGAAAATCTCTACAGTAGATCTGCTGCTGGTGGATGTATTTTGGGTTGTGCCACTGTTAAATACATAGATAGATGTTCCTTAATTGATCCCCTGTGGTGGAGATTCAAATTGACACAGCAGCACAGAGAAATGTAGTGCAAAGAAAATTTATGTTCTTTCGATCTTTTGCAAGGTACCCACAACATCACAAAATCCCTGAGCCACATATATCTTTTGCCTCCATTTTCATCTCAAAGTGCAACAGAACACACTGTTACATGTCAAAGGCTTGATTTGAGTTATGGTACCTTCACACCTGAGTGTAGACATTTCCTGAAGGTCATAAATAGCTGTTATCTTAAGTAGTGCAGTGTTCTATATCTAACATAGTAATAACAGACAGTGAGACCTTGGTGAAGGCTCTCCATTATCTCAGAGATATTCAGAGCTCATCTAGATGAGAGGTGCGTTTATGAGATTTTAATTAAACCTTCATTAAGTAAAGTCCCGCAAGGTATGCAGTTTGGAAAATGAATGGGGCTTTGGAAAGTATTCCATCTGCCTTATCCTGTATGAACTCCTCCAATGGACTGTCAGCCGTCTTTATCGCAGCCTTCATTATGTGGCTATAGTTGTTACAGTTTTTATGTCTCCCATTAGGAAACTGGAATCTGCCACTGAGACTCTTGTCAACCCACAAAGACTTCAAAGTTAAAAAATCTCTCAGATGTCACCAAAGTACATTTCCTCAAAGCGATTTGAGGTATTCAGCTTTATGAGTGTGATTACACATACATAAGGAATTAAAGAGTATCTGTAGACATAAACACTAACAAGACAGAGGGGTCAGGATTGCTATACTACCACTACTGCTCTCCAGTAACATCTGATGAGAATGTGTTACAGTAATTCTTCCCACCTCCACTGCTGGTGGTGCTGAGGAAATTGAATAAGATAATTTGATTCAATATTCCTACATTTTAGATTTCATTTGTTTTGAGTTAAAAATAGTGGATTTTTTTTCAGTTGTACTTTTATTAACAAACTAACCACAGTAATTGTTATTGTTTTCATGATCTGTTATTTCCCCTTTTAATCTGTATCATGGATACTATTAATGTATAGTCAGGGAGAGTAGGAGTGTTGTTGTTTTTCAGCAATAAACACATTTTAATTGTTTATGAAAATTTTCATTCGGCTCTCAGCTCTGCTCTGCTGAGAATATACGACTAGTCTATTTCTGATGGAAGCAACAAGAGCAGATCAAACCTGTCAGGAAGTCAGACAAGGAAACGGCATGGAGCAGGGGTCTGCAAATAAGTCTGGCATCGGGCCAAACGTTTTTCATGTCATCTCTTGTCGCACTTTTATTTTGTAGGACAATCACTTAAGAGGAAGTGATTATGAGAGTTACTTTTGCAGTAATGACTGAGAGCTTTTTCAGCACCAGCTGCTAGAATGTTTTTGCTGCTATTAAAGTAATCTGGCCACGGGCCAAAGCTGGCCTGCCAGCAATAATATCTGGTCCGCCTATAGCCGACCACTGGCATAGAGTATCCAGTCAATTTTCAAAATAAAACACCCTGTAACTATGCAGCCTAAAACAAAAAACTGGGGAAGAAAAACACTCGTGCCTGGTAAAATCGAGGTGTAAAACAGGCGTAGTGTGGTCACTTCAATTGGTTCTCTTTGTTCTCTCTGGCATCTTCTGTAAAATCTGGGGCTGATTAATACATTTTTGGTTGAGGCAGCTGTTACAATTTAGATGTTTTTGATATCCATTGTTTCACTGTGCTTGTTAAATTGGTCTTGAGTTTAAAATCCATGCAACAAGCAGGGAAGATTAAATTCAACTTTGTGTGGTCATGGAATAAACAAGCAGCAGGGTCACTTTAGACTCTGTGGTGCAGGTCTGCAAATGATGAAACATAAGGCAAAACATAAGGCTCAGTCAGTGTGTGTGCACGTGTGTGTCTGCAGGACATCTTCAACGCGGTGATCAAACAGAACCCGTTCCTGGTTCACCAGCTGCCGTGCTTCTGGAACGTCCAGCTGTCCGACCACACCCGCTCTGAGAAGTGCTACAAAGACGTGTCGGACCTCAAGGTGAAACCCTGCTGCCCTCACTGTGCTCACACTCACTTCAGACACACAAGACCTGACCTGCATTCATCAAGAGTCTCAAGCCAGTCCCACATTCAAAGTGACACACAGTTGGTTCTACTCGGCAGTCCGAGTAATTATAAAAGCATTGTGAATCTTGTTAGCCTTGAAAATACACTGTCCTTTCCTCATTTCAGTAGATGTGCAGAGCTATCCAAGCCTGGGAGGAGTTCCCAGTAGGTGGAAAATTATCCAGAATGTATAGGCCTACAAAGAACATACTGTAAACTTCAAAGATATTGTTCAAAGGCTTTATGCTGATTAATCAGATAATACGTTCGTCCATTGTCAGCTGTTTTTCCACCAAGGAAATGCACCTAAAGTAGCAGCGATTAGGAGCCTTTTAACACCTCTTTTAAAGGCTTTGTCAGTGTCATAGCTCATTTAATATAATTTCTCTAAGAATAAATCAGGATGCCTTTCAAATGAGTTGATATCAAAATATTAACATTTAAGTGGTTATGGATGGATGATCCTTGATGTTGTCGTTAAATTGCCTGAGCGGACATGACTCAGTGAGAGCAGACCAACGGCCAAGTCATGTAACAAACTGTTCGTGTTGAGGCATTCACGTTTGATGCAGAAAACATCATTATAAAGAAAAATGAATTACAATTAGAGACCACAAACCCAAGATGACAGCACTATTTAGCTCAGCTGCTGGAAACTGATTAGATTAGATTAACTGAAGCAGAGGAGCTCTTTGCAGGCCTTTTATTGAGAGGCCTGCCAGACATCCACATGGGATGCTATTTTCTTCATCACATGTCAGCAACGTTTACTGGAATGTTCCAAATTTCAGTCTGTGGAGCCTGAAATCTTATTTTATGGGGTTAATGGCGGAAGTTGAAGTACTGAAAGTATTTGAAGTGACAGTTGAGGTGCAAGCACTGTCAGAGTTAGTAGTGAAGACATTGATATAGCAGGTGTGATGTTAGCACTGAAAGGACTATGTGACGTATGTGAAGGAATTTACGTCTTCAAAGGTAATAAAACAGGGTTCCCCAGATCACATTAGGATCATTTGCTGAGCTAAAGTAAGCCAAAGGTGACTCTCCAAAAACAAAGTCAGACTGTCTCTCCTCTCTGTCTGTAATGTTAACAGACAGATGCAGCTTTTTGACCAATACTCAATAAAATATCCACATATGGACATGGACACTCTGATCTCTGTAGGTGGGGGAAGGACAGATGCAAGGATAAGGAAGGACAGATACAGAATAGTATACTCCACCACATTTGGATGAGATGGTGGAGCTAACAACCGTGTGTGGACCTAGCTAGCTTGCTTAGCTAGGTGCGTCTGTAATTCACGAATTAATGTAATTCATTCAAGAATTTTAATCACAAAGTAAATAAATGTTTTTAAAAGGCAAAAACACTTTCTCTCTGTAGTATGTGGAAGTACCTGAAATAAAAAAAAGTGTCCAGAAAAATAATAATCATAGTTCATTCTTACTGCATGTGGTTGTAGGAAACTTTATAACATGAGAGGTTCATGTCCTTCTTTGATGTAGGTAGATATTTTCTGAGTTAATCTTCAGAATGTAAGTACTAAAATAAATTGGGAGATGCTTGATACAGATTCTGGCCCGGTATAATTGCCAGTGTTTGAATGTCTGAAATGCTTTTTCTTCAAAGGCTCAGTAAAAACTCTGGGAAAAATACTTGGTACTAGAATGACAGTGGCTCAAATCCCAGGATCAGGCAGTTTGGTGCAGTGCGATTGGTTGACTGGTCTGTACATTACAATAGAATTATCTGAGCATGAAAATACAACAAACCCTGATAACCTTTTTCCCTGCTCTTCTTTTCTTCTGCACAGGTGATCCACTGGAATTCTCCCAAGAAGCTGCGAGTGAAGAACAAGCATGTGGAGTTTTTCCGGAATCTCTATCTAACCTTTTTGGAGTACGATGGCAATCTGCTGCGGCGAGAGCTGTTCGGGTGTCCCAGCGAGGCCGACCACAACAGTGAGAACGTAGGTGCAACTGCTTCTGTGTGTCTGGTGGTGTGTATTTGGTGCTGATGTTATGAAGGGTGGTGGTAAACTAGTCTATAGTCGACTCTAGCAGGTCACGTGTTTAGAACGTGTATTTGGGGAAAAAAAAGATTTCTGATCTAAGTTAACAACCCTGAAAATCTAACCAAGCAAGAAGCAACTGATGCCAGCTTTTAGTACAACATTTTAATACTCAATGTGACTGACAGAATTTTGTTGATACTCAAAGTGTTTGAGATTTGAAACTTACAGTATTCTGTATGTAAGAACTGTTGTTAAAGTTGATTTTTTTTAAGGTTCTGCTCATTGTGAAGGTGATGATCCAGTCAAGGCAAGCCCTCAGTCATTTCTTGTCATACCTGTCAACCCTCCCCCTTTTCCCAGGATTCTCACGTATTTTACCGTTCTATCCCGTATTTTTAACCCTAAGTGAAAAAAATACTGCGAGCAGTATGTAGAACATTAGCTGTGACGGGAAGTCAATGGCACCCACCAATAAAACAAGAAGAACAGCAGCGCGAGGGGTTCATGATGGATTATGCATTGCTCTACACAGTATTTAACTGGTATATTGCCCAAAAAATAGAACCTGAAAAATGCGAGTGCAAGTAAAGACTGCAACCTACATAATTCATTTGCATGAACGGTTATGATTATTGAGTTAGTAGGCCTACTTAGCATTAATAAATTAGCGACCAATGTAGACTGTGCTTCCTGCACAAGGATTTAGTGAATATAAACAACTCACAAAAATGAAACTGTTGAAACTGTAATAATATTAGGCCTAGTGGTGAACTACATCTGAAATTATAATGTATATAGTATATTGTACTTAATATATATGTATACTATAGATAATATTAACATTGTATATAGCCTATACTATGAAATTAACATTATACTATTGTTTAGTAGAATATTATATAAAAAAACAATATATATATAAGGACAAGGTTGCCTGAAAACTTCCCTTATTATTTCCCTTATTTTCAAATACTAATGTTGACAGGTATGATTCTTGTACAAACAAAGACGATAAGGAACTAAACTCTAATCGTAAATGGACTGTACTTGTATAGTCCCTTTCTTGTCTTCTGACCACTCAAAGGGCTTGACACTACATCACATTCACACACCGATGGCACAGCCCCCGCACAAAAAAACTGTAAAATTAGCTGTGGGTTATGTAGAATCCACCGTGTCAGCTGGAGAATGATGCTTAATTTCCATCTCGGAGGGAGGAACATATTGAAGGGAGGACTTAATGAGGTGAACTAGGGACCCTGCTGATCCACTCTGTCCATCACACGCTGCCTGTAGAAGAATGTGGTTAAACTGGGGAACAACATTCACGCTCTGTGCCTGCCTACCTTAGTTGTTCGACAGGATACCTGATCTCACCCAGGCATGACCTTGACTTCCATCCACATGGAAATTCCTATAGTAGAAACAGGGTTCTCCACACATCTTCAAACAAAATGCAGCTGAATCAGGTGCTTCTCATTTTGAGGACAGAAAATTTCTAGAGGACAAAAGGGACTGGGGCTTGCAATTAATTGGCAGCTTTCAATAGTGCAATAAGACGTTTCGACACTACTGTGTCTTATCAGAGTCAGAATTATGGACATGAGGCAAAGAAACTTTGTCACCGGATAATTGGTTGAACAAGGGTTTTAAATCTGGAAAATGAATCATAAGGTGTGAGTAGCCGTAGTAATAACTTTATTTGTCCATGTCAAGGTGCTGGACCCCTAACCACATGTCAGGAACAAACCAACAAAAGAGCACAGACCTCACTTATAGTTAAAAGGTCAAGACAGATTTGTGTCCATTTAGACTCTGATGAAGACACAGTAGTGTTGAAACGGTAATGTGTTTAGGGCTTAACGATTAATCGTTTTCAAATCAAAATTGCGATAATCGAAATGTGATTAGCTAATTATGAAGACAGCGATTAAAATGTAGGTTAATTAAACAGCGAATCAGATCTGTTTTAAACAGTCATTCAGTCACAGATTCATGCTGTTGTCATCTTTAGGTGACAGATTTGCTTTCCAATCACAAGCGCCATGCGCCTTCTGTTACAACAATCGAAACTGGAAAACGTGGGATAATGGCGGCAGCGTCTGATTTTGCTGACTTGTTCAGATTTTGTTTATTTGTTATGTTGTCCTTGATTTTTGTGCTACTAGTTAAATTTTTCTTTCTTTTGTCTGTTTAACTGTGATTATTGTTGATGTACGATCGGGTGTCTCCAAAGGGTGTTTTATTTTGAAAATCAACTGGATCCTCTATGCTGTCTGTGTCTGACTTCCTGCCTGGTTCATCTGCTCTGTGCTGCTTCCATCAAAAATAGAGGCAGTGTATATTAAACTTTAGCAAAACTTCAGTAAAAAAAATTTCAAATCGAATCGTAATCTCAATATCTGTCCAAAAAATTGCAAATACATTTTTTCCCCAAATACAGGTCCTGCCTTTGCCATTTCTTTGTATCTTTTGTTTGATAACTGGACAGAATGCATCCATCCATCCATCCATTGTCAACAGCTTATCCTGCGTACAGGGTCGCGGGGGGGCTGGAGCCAATCCCAGCTGACAGTGGGCGAAAGGTGTGGTACACCCTGGACAGGTCGCCAGTCCATCGCAGGGCCCTGGACAGAATGCAAAGAGAGAAAATCTTAGCTTTGCTGGTTGCAAACTACATGAGGATTTACAAGCATATATCAGCCTATCTGTAAACGTTTTCCCTTCCACACTTAACACTGGAACCTTTGTATTACTCAGGAGAACTTTTTGAAAAGCTCAAAATCAGTGGTTGAAAGCATTTGCTTCTGGGCAATCCATTCACCAGTTTTTTTGAAGTGTGTGTGTGTACATCACTCCTCAGGTTCGTCAGGTACACTAATTTGCAGCCACTTATATTAGTCTTTTATTTTACTGCTGTGCACCTACAGAAGCATATCTCCTATGTCCACCTTATGTTTAACACATGAACTATATCTACAATGATGGTTTTTCTCTATGAGCTTTCCAGTTTTACGATAGACTTGCAGAGCTGTGGTATGCGAGGAACAATACTTTTTATGTTTTATGCTGAGGCTACAGTGACGTTGAAGCTACCACTTAAGACCGCAAGAAGTGTGATTGGTCAGCCTAGTTTGCTGTGTTTTCTCCTTGCGTGTGCTGATGGAGACTGTTAGTGAAGACTATTGAAATCCAGTGCTAGCAGAACCACACATCAAAACTTTCTAGAGGAGGAACTCGAGGAGTGGCGTCTCATAGTGTGTGGATCATCTAGAGCAGGGGTCAGCAACCTTTCTGTG
>NW_024040587.1:0-2201 GCF_014851395.1 Micropterus salmoides | reverse complement strand
TTTATTTTCGGCACCAGACATACAAGGTTTTGATTTATGCTTTCTTTTTGGACTTTGTAGTTAGTTAAGTGATGAGGGTCATGTCTAAGGCAACCAGAGCCCTGTTTCAGAAAGCGGGTTTAGTGAAAACCGTGAGTAAGTTGAGCCCGAGATGAGGGAAACTCTGGGTTTTCCGTTTCAGAGAGCGAGATCAGATAAACTGTAGGTCTGTAACCCCGGCAACTTACGCTGTGAACCTAACCTTCTCGGGAGGAGGTTTACTTCAACTAATGCTGAGTTTCTCTCTAACTCCTCCCCTCCTGCGGAGCTTGAAGCGGCTGTCTGATATTTCCTCATTCAGACTGTCGATATCAAAGCACATATTGGAACACAGTTAGAAACATCAAAATTACGGTTAAATAGGCTGTTAGTTTTTTTTTTTTTTTACCCAAACATGATCTTGAACATGACGCTTTTATGATCAATCTTTCATCGATACGTATGGACAGAAAGTTATCTTGGACATCATAAATTTATCCTCAGCTCAGAATAAAATCTATAAGCTACACTGTCCTTTATAACACGTGACTGTGTGGACATGAAGGCAGCTGTCAGGTTGGTAACAGTTGCACAAAAACACTCCCGTGCACTGCAGTGCTGCAGTAGTCACTGTTTAAAGTACGTAGGCCTAATCTGTATAAAACTGATCAATGAACAGTAGGCCTAACCTTTATATTGTAGTCGCACTGATTGAACAGTCCTATCGTAGTCATCAATGGATATGATGTGAATATTTCTGTGTGAGGATGACTGTGCAGCTGAAACAAATAAATGTAGTTTAAAAGTGAATTTTTCATTATCTGCTGATAGTCTGAATGTGTTTTGACAGCATTTCATAAAATACGAAATTAGCAAGATATTATTAATGTAACACGTCTAAAACCTCACAGTCAGTTTGAACCTAGACACATTTTACATTACAAAAAAATCATTAATAGGCCTACTGAGTCAGACTGTCACTTTACAATCACAGGCCATGAGTAATCTAAACTATGTCTAATCTGTTCCATTAATATTTTCATCTTCAGTTATGCCACTGGCATTTAGTCCGTCAGGTTACAGCTGAATAAACAGGCTTGTAGCTATTTAAAATGAATAACAGGCTGTAGGAGAATTCCAGCACTTTATCATTCATAAGGAAATTCCAGTCTGGTAATAATGAATGAGCAACGCTGTATAAAATGTAGCCTGATATTGTTAACGTATCGATCCTGCGTTTTAGAGCCTATCATTATCCGCGTTGGCACATGTTCATATTGCTAGCGCCACCCGATTAAAATGCAGCCTCTGCCTTTATTTGCCCGTTGCCATGGTGAACCGTAGTATCGGAGCTCCATTGATAATGTCTTTTTTTCATCCCCACGCACACACTTCCATCAGGCTCAACATACTCAGAGTTGACTGACCTTATTCTGATGGGCCTTTCTGAAACAGCTCAGAGTTCATCAACCCAGAGTTCAGGTTTACACTCAGAGTTTGTTGAACCTGCTTTCTGAAACAGGGCCCAGGTCACAAGTAAACATGATTTTGTGACTGTGATTAGGTGAACTGACCTTTAACATACTGTACTGCGCTTGAAATTTCCTCAACATTCCCAAGTAAAACAAAATGTGTCACACCTTAGAATCATTTCTCATACATCCTACTGAACAGTGGACAAAAGCAAGGCAGCATTGGACAAAAAAAAAAGAAAAAAATACCCAAACATCTAGGGACTGCTTGCGTCTCCATGTAACTCTCAGTGCTACAATGGCATTTTCCTAAATGTCTTCAGGAAGTGGAAGGGACACTGGTAAAACGGTTCACGCAGAGCAAGTCTCACAGTGAGCTTGATAACAGTATCATTGGCTGATCATGTGGACATAAGACCAGTACACATGGCTGTACAACACCAGACACACATATAGACGGAACTGCTCTCAGTGATCTTACAATGACAGAGTGAGTAATCATGTCTTAACGTGCGTAATGACACAGTGATTTGTGATAAGCTCAAATCTAATGCTATAGATTCATTTCACAAGCTGGTAACAGGTTGTACATTTAGAACCAAAAAATGAAAGAAATACATATATTAATTGAACTGAATATAAATGATAATAGCAGCAGAAGTAGTAGCTGTAGCAAAGCAACAGTGAAAGCGACAATAACAACAACAATGC
>NW_024040586.1:0-6059 GCF_014851395.1 Micropterus salmoides | reverse complement strand
GAGAGTGAGAGAGGTTGAGGTTTAACAATACCTTATTTATACATTTTTACTTCAAAAATTATGAACAAAGTAACCCACCATAAAACCATTTGTACTCTTATAATAAAACTCCTTTTTTAAAACTTCAAAACAAACTGATCGTCATGCAACTTACATAACACTTCATCAACACACATATCTCACAAAACCCAAATAAATTATTTGTCAACCTATAATACGCAAATTCAATCTTAAGCCTCCCCGCTACAAGCCGCTTGCACATCTCTTCAGGATCTAGTTGCCAATTTTAGACCTTTATTTTTCCGTGTTTTCCACACTGCCAGTTTAGCCGTTCCAATTAGGTAATTTAAAAGACACATTTTTTTCCTTTTTGAAAATGATATTTGATTCCTCCAATAAACACCCTATCCGAAAACTCCTCATCAAATTTCCTAAACCAGCTCCCAAGCAATTTAAAAATACCATTTAATCTCTCACACTTTAAAAACAAATGCTCCAAATCCTCTTTTTCCCCACAGAATCGACATTCCCCCTTTACCGCTGTGTTCAGGTGTGCCACATGTCCGTCTGTTGCTATCGCCCCATAAATAATCCTCCACTGTAGATCGCCGGAGCGCTTCTCTACAGGAGGCTTATATAGGGCCCTCCACCTGTCTCTTATCAGGAAGTCTGGCCTCAACAAATCTGGCCACTTCGAAGCCTTCTGTTTTCTAAAAGAGTCCTGATGAATGGCCTTTACTGTAATGTTGTACATTTCCTTCTTTGACATGCTTTTAAAGGAACAAAACTGAGGATTCCCAAAGGATAGAACGGTGTTGACCACTTCTTCTTCATCATCCTCCTTCACTGCTGGAGAAATAACCAGTTCTGGAAATTGCACATTATCCCCCATGTCCTGGTTATTCTCATGTCTTTTTTGTGCAATAAAACTTCTGTACCCACTTGGTAATGCGTTGTTTATTTCTTCCTTTAGTTTTGACACCAGACGTGAAGATCTCAATCCTGTTGCTTCGTGAAGTTCATCAATCGGTTTCCATCCTTCGTCATTCAATAAATGATCCAGCTTAACAATTCCATTCCTTAATAGACATTGTCGTACAGTCACAGAAGACAATATTCTAGTTTGAATCAATGGATTAAAAAAAAGTGGTTCCTCTGGTGCCCAAAGTTCTAGATTGTCCATATTCCGTTCTGCTCTTATAACAGTTCTCCATGTTTGCAACATAGCCCTGTAAAACACAGTGAGCTCAGACAAGTTCATTTCTTCAAGCTTCATTAAAAAGAGTTGTTTATCCAGTCCAAAGCCACCAACTCTCCTCATGATCGCACTTGCAGTCTTTCCCCAAAGCACATCTTTGTCATACAGAAATTCTGTGCCGCTTGTATCCTGAAACCACGGACTCTGTTTCTCACATCCACTAGTCCTTGGCCGCCTTCTTGCACTGGTAGGTATAACACGGCAGCCCGCAACCAATGTTGTCCATCCCAGAAGAAATTCACTATTTCCCTTTGTATACTGGAGATCAGTTCCTCTGGTGGCTCCATGACCATAGTCCTGTGCCACAGAATAGAAGCAGCCAGATTGTTTACTACCAGCACCCTTCCTCGATATGACAATTGTGGTAATAGCCATCGCCACTTCGACAATCGGGCAGACACCTTCTCTAACAAACCCTCCCAGTTTTTCTTCTGAAATTGATCATTTCCTAAAAAAACTCCTAAAATCTTTAGTCCATCTTTCTTCCATTGCAACCTTCCTGGAAGTTGTGGAAAATTTTCCAAATTGCCAATCATAAAACCTTCACTTTTTGTCCAATTGACCTTAGCAGAGGAGGCTTTTTCATACAATTCAATAGTTTTGTTAAAATTTCAATATCGTCTTTTTCTTTAAAAAACTGTAATATCATCTGCATAGGCTGATAAAACCACCTTAGAATGACCGTTGCCATGAGGAATTAGAATTCCATTTAAATTCTTCCTCAACCTACATAATAGAGTTTCGATAATAGGCTATATAGTTGTCCAGAAATTGGACAGCCTTGCCTGATGCCTCTTGTCACGGGTATTGGAGCACTTAAACCACCCCCTACTTTCACCATCACATAAACATTGAATACAACAACTTAATATATGAAATAAAAACATCACCAAATCCATAACCCTTTAACACTTTAAAAAGATAATCATGATCAACACGATCAAACGCCTTTTCTTGGTCCAATGACAACACTCCTAAATCATTCTTAATTTTCTGATTAAATTCAATTATATCTCTCACTAAAAAAAGACTATCTATTATAGATCTCTTAGGAATGCAATATGTTTGGTCATTTTTGATCAACAAATCCAGACAGTGCTTGAGTCTATTTGCTAAACACTTCGAAACAATCTTATAGTCCAGACACAACAGTGATACCGGTCTCCAGTTTTTTAGCAGTCCAAGGTCTCCTTTCTTTGGAAGCAATGACAAAACTGCTCGACGACAACTTATCGGAAGTGCATTATTTTTTATGCATTCTAAAATAACTTCATATAAATCTGGTCCTATTAGGTCCCAGAAATGTTGATAAAACTCCACCGGTAATCCATCAATCCCCGGCGATCTGCCGTTAGATAGTTGCCTCATCGCCTCTGTAACCTCATGAAAAGTTATTACATCATCCAGCTCTTTTTTCTTTTCTTCTTCCAGCTGAGGTAAGTCCTTAAGCAAGTCTTTAGTGCAGTCAATGTCACAACTCTCAGCTGTATATAATAGTTTATAAAAGTCTCCAGCCAATCTTCTCATTTCTGTAGGATCTGATGTCACGGATCCATCCGAACGACGAAGATGGCACATCATCTTTTGTTGGACATGTTTCCTTTCCAGGTTAAAAAAGAAAGCACTTGGAGCATCCATTTCTTTTACAGAACAGTATCTTGATCTCACCAATGCTCCTTTTGCTTGCTCATGTAGAAGAGAGCTTAGCTCTTGTCTTTTCTTATTTAACCCATGACACTGTACAGCTTCATTATTATTTACAGCTTGTCTTTCAATGAACTCAATGTCACTTTGTAAAGCTTTCACTGTTGCTTTCAGTATAATTGATGAGTGGAAAGCATAGTTTTGACAAAACATTTTTATATTGTCTTGCCCACATCCCACCATTGACTTAGGTTTTCAAAAGAATTTTTCTTCAATTTCCAAATATCCCAGAAAACTTTAAACTTTTCACAAAAAGAGACATCCTGTAATAACTTAATATTAAAAATCCAGTAATAATTAGATCTGCATGTTTTTTCCAAATTAACATCTAATATGACCATATGATGGTCTGAAAAACCATTAGGTCTAATAAAAGTATTCATCACCTTGTTGTTCCATGTCTTTTTTAGATAAAACCTATCCAATCTCGCTCCACTAATTCTATTATCAACCACTCTTAGCCACGTATACTGCTTTACTCCTTCATTCCTCGTTCTCCATACATCTGTTAACTGAAATTCATTTATAACTTTTTTTAATACATCCCTTGACTTACTATGAGGCTCTTCTCCATTCCTATCAACAACAAAGTCTATTGTACAATTCCAATCACCTCCAAGTATTAGACAAACATTATCATCATATTTTTTAGCACTTTCCTTAACTCCATAAAAAATATCAGCCTCTCTGGACCATTATTAGGAGCATAAACATTAACAAATACAGACTCTATTCCATTATACTCAATTTGTGTTAAAAGTAATCTTCCTTTCACAATTTCTTCTATCTTTACAATACTCACACTTTTAGAAAATAAAATAGCTACCCCCGCACTATTTCTTGTGTCATGACTCAAGGCAAATTTTCCTTTCCACCACAACCCCCATTCGACCTCATTATCAGTGTCTGTATGCGTTTCTTGTAAAAAACAAACATTAACCTTTTCGATTCTTAAAAACTCAGAAATCTTTGCTAATTTATTCTTGTCCCTACCCCCATTAATATTTAATGAACCCACTCTCCACACATCCATATAGAGAATTAAGAAAAAGACAGAAACTGAAAAAAAGAGCAGAGAGTAAAGAACACCACTTGTGATTTATTCATATCTAAGCTGTTTTTAAACTTTCGCTTTCCTTCTCCTCAACTTCGTTACCATCTTTTTCAGCCTGAATCTTTTCTTTTTATCCAAAACTTCATAGCTCACTGTTTTTTGCAGAAACAACACTGATATTATAAATTTGTCCACATCTGGAAAAAAATCTTCTACTTCTACAATTTTACCGAATGTTGTATCCAGAAAGTCATTAATTTCCTCTAAAGGGTACATGTCCTCAATCACTTGTGACCCAATTTCTGAAAACTCAGAAAGAGCATCTTCATCTCTCATTTCTGCATCACCAATATTCTCACTTCCAACACCATTTCCTCCACTACTTGCAACAGTTTCCCTATCTTCACTCATTACTTTGTTTCCCACCATTCCTGTTGTTTCATTATTCACAATCCCACTTTCCTCAGTTTGGTTGTCATTTTCTTCATTTAATTCAACAGCTTCCTCAGCTCCCTGAGGCTCATCTTCCTCTACTACAACAATAGCTTCCTCAGCTCCCTGAGGCTCATCCTCTTCCTCCTCTACTACAACAATAGCTTCCTCAGCTCCCTGAGGCTCATCCTCTTCCTCCTCTACAGACTGCACGTTCTCAGGATCTTTCACAGGACCAACGGCCTCATCAGCTTGAGCTTTATGCGGGCATGCTAAACGCTTATGCCCAACGTCTCCACACTCAAAACATTTCATATTCCCAGTATTTGCATAAACCATGTACGCTCTTCCTTCATGCCAAACTTTAAAAGACACGTCTAACGCCTGTTCATTCAGGAACATAAAAACCTGTCTTCTAAACGACATTACGTGCTTTAGCGCTTCATTTCTACATCCAAGAGGAACGGTTTTAATTGCGCTAGCTAACTTACCATATCGCAAAAGCTCTCGTTCTATCTCATTACTCTGGATGAAAGGCGGCACGTTTGACACAGTCACCTTAATAGTTGGAGCAACCAGCGGCAAAACAGTAACAAAGTCTCCACTTACCACTATTCCGCTGCTTATAAGATGATTCACGTGGTTCTCTTCTTTTAAAAACACAACCACCGCTTTGTTCATTCGCGAGGCAGATGAATATTTTCATAGCCGATCTCCTGTCCAACTGCAAGTAGCACTTCCTCCACATTCACCCCGTTCGCCGTCACACACCTGACTCCATGGCGGATGGAGACAGGTGGCGTAAGGGACGCCATCCCGCTCCCTAACTAATCCTCAAAATACTCTTATCACAACAAAAAAAGTTTACTCAGGAAATTTGAAACAAAAATTTAGAAAAGTTTGAAACAAGCACACAATCACCCTCACCTCGTGTGAACCCTCACGCGCACCCAAACACTCCCAGCATGCACCGAGAGAGAGAGAGAGAAAGAGAGAGAGAGAGACAGAGAGAGAGTGAGTGAGAGAGAGAGCAAGAGAGAGAGAGACAGAGACTGAGAGAGAGAGAGAGAGACAGAGAGAGAGAGAGACAGAGACAGAGAGAGAGTGAGAGAGAGAGAGAGACAGAGAGAGAGTGAGAGAGAGAGAGACAGAGAGAGAGAGAGACAGAGAGAGAGAGACAGAGAGAGAGAGACAGAGAGAGAGAGAGAAACAGAGAGAGAGACAGAGAGACAGAGAGAGACAGAGAGAGAGAGAGTGAGTGTGTGTTTTATATGCAACAGCATTAAACACAGATATACAACCAAATGTGACAAAAACAAACTCCTGAACAGACAGTTGTTTCAGATTTGTGACGTTATTGTTGGAAGAGTTTTAAAGGAGGAGAGAGGAGGATCAGAAGGGAGATAATTAGAGATGATTCATGGATTCATCTTCTGTTGATCTTTAGGAGAAAAATGTGTGAAACTTCCTGGATCACCTTCATTTACTGACTTAAAAACTTTGTTAGTAACTGTAGTCTGAACAGTTTACACAGTAATTACTGTTGTTGTAACTCATTCAGTCCTTATTTACAACATATTCATTCTATTATTCAAATATACATGAACTTTG
>NW_024040585.1:0-29229 GCF_014851395.1 Micropterus salmoides | reverse complement strand
TGGTAGATCCATGCTAATGTTAGCTTCCTCTACCTTTATTACTATAGGCTTGTATAAACAAATCGCTCCACATTTGCTTGTACCGTTCATCCTATACGACACTTGGTATACAGGATAGTTATGGGTTGCGTTAGTTGGTGAAGTAATGTGAAAGATATACAACTTTGCACGGAATCTCTCAGTAGCCATGTAATTGTCATGCGAAATAGGTGCATTTCCATCAGCTGGTTTGGAGTGAATACACCAAGCTATGTTAAGCGTAGTTACGTCAGTAGTTGACGGAACACATGGCTCTAATAAACAAGACGAAAGGGTTCAAAACCAGAAACAAAACCTGTCACATGGAACTGATAGCCACTGATTTTAGAAAAATGGAGAGAGGTCCTCAGGAATTTGTTTCAAGCAGGCAAACTGTTACCAGCCATGTCTCTGCAAGTTACAGGCAAATCTGGCAAGACACCGACAGCCGAAACAGTAATCAGACGTGAGTTACAATGTCATACAAGTTCGCTATGTCAGAACTTATTCGGCAAAAGTGTTTCCATTTCCCATTTAGCGCATTAACTTTTTTTTGACAAAGGCAAAAACCAACTCAAGCGAGCGTAAACACTCTCCTGTTTGCATAGATTGTGGAATATTCAAGTGGGTCCCATTCCCAATGGACATTCCCAAGTCCACTATTCAGTCTTCTTTACATCAGCTACTAAAAGTTCTACTTTGTTCAGCTAGGCGTCAGATGAGTATATTTATACATATATCTGAAAACACTATGAGAGCAGTGAGAGTGAACCAAAACAGTAAAGTTGTGGGTCACCCATTTAGATGATTATAATCTGTTTTACCGTAACTATGACCTCTTTCACATTTTCTTCATATTGCCATTTGATACATTTATATAATACAAATTCCAATTATAACCGCTTTCAGTAGTGCAAACATAATGTTGTTTATCAGGTAAAAACCTGATAACCAGAACAAAGAAATATGACCACATTACTCCTATTTTAGCTTCATTACACTGGCTCCCAGTATGTTTTAGAATTGACTTTAAAATTCTATTGATCACTTTTAAAGCTCTTCATGGCCTCTCGCCTTGTTATATTTCTGACCTTTTAGTCCCATACGTACCAGCACGTACCTTGAGATCCTCGGGCAGAGGTCTGTTGTCTGTTCCAGAGTCTTCGACTGAAAACTAAAGGGGACAGAGCGTTTGCTGTCAGGGCCCCGAGGCTCTGGAACAGCCTGCCCGAGGAAATCAGGTCGGCTGAGTCAGTGAACTCTTTTAAGTCCCTTCTTAAAACATACTTTTATAGGAGAGCTTTTCCCGATCTTATTTGACTTTATTTTATCCCTTTTATTTTATTGTATTTTACTAATTTTATATAAAATTTTCATGCTCTTATCTTTTTTTTGTATTATTCTTTACACTTGTTAAAGCACTTTGTAACTTGTTTTTGAAAAGTGCTCTACAAATAAGGATTATTATTATTATTATTATTATAAAAAGCTATATAGTTTCTTGTAGTGTCTCACATGCGAATACTAAAATAAACCTAAATTAATACAACCACAAAAAAGCTCCTATTTAAGAATGACTCCTGTCTCTTCCTGTACCTGATTAAAAATTTTTTAAAAGCATTTATTCATATGTATAAAAATCCCCTCCCCACCCATACTGTATTATTGGCAGTAGCTTTGTGTCAAAATGTAATCTAAAAAGACTAACATGAAATTTCAAGTTGCATCCAAGATTTAACGCTGGCGCAGTATGTTCCTCCTCCACCCACAATCTCTTGCAAGCTGTTTCTGGAACAAACTTAGTGCTCAGTCAACCTGCACTTGAATCTGTTTAAACTTGATCATGCAAATCCAAGTAATAGTGGCAAATGGCACACCCACAGATGGCAAAATTAAAAATCACATCTCAGGCTATCTACATCTGAGTAAAGTCTTTTATTTCTGGAAACAAGGTAAGAAGTTTTATTGTTAATGGTAAATAAAAGTGAAATTCATTGTGGGATAATCTTGCATTCAATGTCAATGATTCACCACATTTATCGACCTCAGATGAGAGCAGATACTCAGACTTTCACAGAAATTTCCTTCCTACTCCTCCCTGGCTTCGGCCCACCGGATTTGAGACGAAACTGGAGAAGACAGGAAACTGACAAGATTACACTGACTGGTTCTGCTAGGTACTCTGCAGACACACAGATGTGTATACAAATAGGGGTGTGCCCAGGGGTTGAACCCAGGGTAGCCTGGGAGGTGTTATGGAGAACAATCATGAGCACAAATCAGTATTTTTTTTTTCTGGGGTCCACTCTCTGTAGTACAGGACTCTGACTTTTAATTTTTTTGATTTGTCTGAGGGATAGGGGAGGGAGATCAAGCTGAAATGATGGACTGTGAGAGAAGAGGTGATCTGAGAGCTGTTAAGTGTCAAACTTGGAAAAATTGGGTTAACATTATTAAGTGTTTGAAGTTAATAAAACACAGGGGATCTGGCTTTCAGACAAACAAACACATGCCTGGATTGAATGCCTACAGGTCCATTACAAACAGGCTGGGAACATTTTTAAGTCTGCCAGAATGACCCATGGGTGACCCTGAGCACAGTTCCACCTAAAAACTTAATATTTCAACTATAATCTTTTCTTTGATTTAAATTGTGAGGAATACGGGTGCGCTTTGTCCCTACTTAAGATTATAGATAATACTCATTCTCTGAATGAATGGCTTTATTCTTTATTAATGGGTAACCAGGCAGTGTGGAAAATATGTTTAGTTGAATAAAAAAGTGCTTTTTAAACACAAGATAAGTACAAACAGTAAAAACAATCATCAGAATAACTTAAAGATGGAGCAAGCGTTTCTGGAGAAATCCAACGCCAAGTCAAACCATGATAGAGAGCGAACAACGACACAGCAGGTAATGTAACGTTAGCTAAGTTTTGGGTTAGCATATTGTCGTTACAGTCGCTGCTGGGAAGCTAACATACAGAGTCCCTGAGCCAGCATCACATTGCTAACATCACAGCAACAGCATGTCTTCGCAAACTAGAAAGTAAGCTGAATGTCGCTAGGCAAATAATGAGTACTAACACTAGCCGATTTTTTTTGGCGCACAGCTAGCAGATTGTGAGGAGATAATGTTATTCACTAAATTTGACAAAAAGACGTGTACGGGATTAGAATCGCTTACCCCGTCTTTAAAATGGGGCTATATGTAGATTTTCAATTAAATTACTTAATAAATAAAATTTTCATTGCCTTATTTTCAACGGGCTCAAACTCATGTAGAAATGAAGCAGACGCCTGTTTTCTCTGTTGCTTGCATCAGCCACTATTATATAAATGTGAGGACACCGGCGTGATTCAGCTCTGTGCGCACTCCAGAGCCTCTCAGGCTACAGCGACAACGCGGCAGCTAACGACATGCAGCCCATCAACACCATAAAACAAACGGCTCCCAGTAAAACACAGGCTCCACGTAAGGATACAAAACAACAAGCCCATCGGACCAAACAGATTCAGATGATGTTGAGTAAAAACACAGTGAACATGACAAAAGATGGAGAAAGACAGAGAAAGTCACGTTAGCTCGCCGCCTAACACCGAGCAGTTGCTAACGTTATACAGTGAAAAGTGGTATGGCTTTCCACATTACTTCACCAACTAATGCGACCCATATTACTATCCTGTGTACCACCGGCATTATGTCAATGTATTATTTTAACCGGCGAGAAAGGATGAAACTATAAAAAGCAAATGTGGAGCAATTTGTTTACTAGCCTATAGTAATGCAGGGCAGCCAGCTAACGTTACATTAGCTCGGACCTGCCACTGTTTGCTTCGTAACACGTACGAGCACACACCTGGTTGCAATCTTAAAACTGCCCCGCTTTAAACTACATAATGCCCCTTTAATGAGTGTCATATTGTATTATTGGCTTGTTACTGTTGTATTCAATCAATCAATCAAGTCAAGTTTATTTATATTAACCTTCAAACAGCATTGCAATGTTATAGCTGGTTAAAACATGGATGGATTTTTAACCATTTTATATTACTTGAATTTCCCTTGGGATAAATAAAGTATATATCTATCTATCATTATGTAGTTAAATCTGTAACAGTATACAGCATGTTTCACCAGCTAAAATGTAGTGAAGTAAAAACTGAAATACTTTGCTGTGAATTGATATGTAATATCAGTACAATGTACTTAAAACACCAGACTGTTACTTTGAAACTCACCTTTGCAGTCCGTTGTTAAATCGGGAATTACTTTTCTGCATCGTCATACCTGCTTGCAGATGATTACTGTGGTGCTCCAGCAAAGTATTACGGGTGCCTCCGCCGTGAAAACGGAATCGTTGTCGGCAGGATTCGAACCTGCGCGGGGAGACCCCAATGGATTTCTAGTCCATCGCCTTAACCACTCGGCCACGACAACACTCTTGTTGATAAAGTTTTACACATTCATCATAAATGACGATTGCGTCGCTGTTAAACTGGCCATTATCATTACTGATCTTGCCGCTCACGTGTATCTTTGACGCCGGTGGTAGAGAGGTGCTGTTTGGGTTTCATCCAAATAAAGTCTTTCATCCGGTTTGTGGTGAAAACAGCACCATCTTGTGGCGGTGGACGCACGGATTTGATTGACATTCCTGTAGGACAGGGCTGCTTGACTTGAAGTCTTTTTAAAGTGTGAAGTGAGAAATACTGTCAAGGGAATGTTTACTAGAATGGACATGGAGTGAAATACAAAGCAAATTCTACGTATTTCACTTACCAGTTTTGTTACTCCCCTTATTTTTAATAAATATCATTGGTTCTGTATGTACAGGAGCATGCAGCACGAACAGGCCTGTGTGGATTTGGAAACTGTCATGAAAACACATTTCAAATGGACTCAAAGGCACAGCAGTAGATGAAGTATTCAGATAATTTAGTGAAGTATAAGTTGCAATGTTGAGGGGGGGAGGGGACATTAAAAGCTAATTCCTGCATTAACAATGTTGAGTGAAAGTACCAACGACTAAATGGCAAAATGAAGGCATACTAAAGTATCTATCAAAAGTAAATGTAAATTTTGCTGATGCAGCAAAGCATGGAACAAATACTGTTGGTTACTTTAATCTATAAATGCTTCTCATATGTTTTGTATAGGAATAACATAATTTTTAAAGCAACTATTAAGAGGGAGAAAGTCCAATATTTCCCTCTGAAATGTAGTAGAATAAAAAGTGGCATGAAATGGAATTACTCAATATAATGTAAAATTCTTTCAAAATGAGGTAAAGTACTTTAAAACATAGTTACATTCCACCAAAGAAAAAGCAATTTCAGAATGGATTTTGAGGAGCACAAGATGCGTTCTGTGTCTATTCATTGATGGAAGAATTGCAACCATAATGTAGGTATTTTGTTCCACCATTTAAGGATACGCAATATTTGACGTGTATGATTGACATAACTCCAAATATGAAACTTTAAACATCATAAATATATCTCAGGTTATTAAGAAGTTAAAGCGTAATTGTGACAATAACACATATTAACTTCAAATCATTGCTTAGTCATTATGAAATGCCACACCACAGACAAAGACCGAAACAGCATGTTACATTTCGTGATATAAATTATTTATTTACATTTACAGAAAAATGACCCCATCAACACAATGTAGTAATAACTATTGTAAATAGAACCCAAGATACAGAAGCTGACGTCATCGTCACAACCGAACAGAGAGCTCTATAATAACATTGTGCCCTCTGTCAAAGGTCTCCTATAACACAAAGTGCAAGGCATCACGTGTAGCCCCGAACCCCACGCCCCCCCAACGCCCACCCCACCACCCCTCTCCCAGACCAAACAACACACACCTCATTTAAAGCCTGTTACCCTGCTTTGCACTACCCCGATTTGCTTTAACCCCTCATCTACAAACAACAGACACCGGCTAGCCCGCCTCTAACAAAGCTCACACATCTAATACACATTCACACACACACACATTCAGTATCCTCGTCCCCCCCCTCCCCCGACACCTCGTGGTTCAGTTTGTCAGAAAAACCCTGGGCGGAAGTGACAAGGTGCAAGGAGACACATCGGCAACTGGGCGGTTGGCGTCGGCGACTGATGACAACATTACACCACGCGTCGAGTCCCATCGCCGACTGCTACGCCAGCTCGGTCTTTGCTGCGCCACCGTCCTCCCCGGGTATTCTTAAAGTTCATACTGGGAGAGAGGGCGAGGAGTGAGGGGATGCAGATCCTAAGTTTCGCGGGGTTGGCCTACAACGGGGAACATCTAACGCCGCAGCGCTCCGGAGAGTGGAGGGTTCTCTTGTCTGGTGTGTCTGGGCTCAGATAAGTCGAGTGGAGGCGCGCATGGTGTTCTCTGAACTGAAGTGGACATTGTTCTGCTTCTGCCGGTTGATCCTGTTGGTCCGTGGGCACTTCCTGTACGTGGAAGAAGGTAGGGGAGGGGTGCAAAAAGATACACATAGGGGGTTAGCTATATGCTACTGTAAGAAACTGCAGCTGTGAAAGATCCTTCTCAAGCAACTCCGATGCACACATACATGCTACGTCTACACATGCACACCGACGACCCAGGGTTAGGGTTACAATGTTGGATTTATTTACGCAATTTTATGTTAACACATTTATTGAAAGTTTTATTCTTTTCAGTCGAATCAGGCTCCGCCCATCGAAGCATCAAATCTTCGACTATTCGGGGTCAGCCCTAGTTGTCTGCGTAGCCAAGGCCAATGTCAAAGAGCTCCATTGTTGCTCGAAAACACACCAGTGCTCTGGGTGACATGTTGCTTCATGTAAATGAACACTGTTGTGTATTTTGAGTCACTCCTGCCATGTAACTCTTTGTATTGTTTATACATCTTTAGTTTCTTTGATAGTGACTTCAAACTTTGTTAGATCATGTTCATCTTTACTAAAAATACAAGTTTTTTACTGACATGTCTTTAATTTATGTTAAATTTAAAAAGTAAATAAAAAGATATACAGTTTAGTTAAATACATGGATTGTTTGTTTTTTGTTTTTTTTTTAAACCTGAAAAAAGTGAAGAGATAAAGTACTGTTTAAGCCTGACTCAACAGCCTGAGAAATCTAGCCTGAGAGGCCAAGCCCAGGGCATAAAAAGACTGCAAGAACTTGCTGCAACACTCACTGCTGCTCATGAAGCTAATTGCCTTGAGTGCAAAGCAATAGCTGAGTTTCGAGAAACAAACAAACACATTGTTCGTGTTGGTCTTTTTATAGGACTTGTCAACAGCAGGCACGATATCCAAGTGTGTGGGATCTTGCAGTGAAACCCTTTCGAGCGGACCTTTTCCGTGATGTGACAGAATGTCACACACAGGAGGCAAAGCATGGAGATGACCTTTCCCACTCCCACCTGTTTGTCCTTTAAGTGAATGGCAAGTCTTTATAATAAGTGGAAATCACATACAAACTCCTGCAACATTCATAAAACACAAAACAGGAACTATAGCCTAGAGTCTGTCCAACAGAGATAGGACACTGAGGTGAGCGAGTCAATACGCACTGACATGTATGTCTGCATAGATTCATTCACACATTTACACATTTGTCCATTCACTAGACTGCACTGATACAATTACGAGCCCCACAATGCACTGTGGACATTTACAAGGCTGAGGATTTTTATACTTTTTTGCTTTAAATGATTATCACTGAGCAGCAGGAAGCATTAACGGCAGGGTGGTTGTATTCAGTGTTATAATTCTCTCTCTCCCTCTTTATTTTCTCTCTGTACCCTCTCACCCTCACCCTTTACAACTGCTCCCTCTCTCATTTCGTCCCTCCTCTTCCCCTACTTTGCTCAGAGGAGCAGTTTCGTCTCGGCCAAAACTCTTTTAAAATCTTTTATTAAATGTCATAAATTGCTTAGGTCAGCCGGAGGCAGACAAGCTGCCGGCTATATATGTGTGTGTGCGTGTGTGTGTGTGTGGGCTTCTACTGTGAATACAAAACGCCTGTTCAAACACAAGTGAGTTTGCTTGCCTACACAGATATCTCTGTATCTACGCTTGTACGCACACGCTGTCAGTCGTGTGGGTGTGTATCCACAGGGAAAGGGACTACTTTCCCTCTGTGGTGCAAGCAAGGTGACCTTTCAGCTGTTTCCTCCCGGCTCAGGAGCTCCACAGCCCCCCTTGTGACTCTCAAATACACGCTACACGGAAAATACTGGCTCCCAGGCTCATTAGGAAGCTGTGTTTGTCTGTGTGTCTGTTCGGGCATGACTCACCTGGTAATGCAGAGCACCACCACACAGATGATGACCACCTGGAGCGCTCCAATGATAGAGGCGATGAGGACGTAGTGCAGTTTGCCAGAGCCTGGCACCACATAGAGCACGTTGTACTCTTTGATGTCACACTGGGGGCCTCTGAAACCCGAGTGACAGCTGAGATCACACACACAAGCCCCACAAGAGAGATGAAAGAAAAGAGAGAGATAGGAAGTCATTTGTTGCACTGAGAGGTTAGCAGGTTAATTATTTTTGTGTTTCTAAGTGAAACGTCAGCAGCCGTCTGGTACCTGACATTGTGGCGGAACAATGCGTTTGTGTGACTGTGCTTTTTCTTTGTTTGTCTCGTTTGTTTATGACCGTGACGGATAAGGTTTGCAGCGGGCAAGGGAAAAGAGGAAGAGAGAGCGTGTGAGTATGTTCGCACTAAGCAGCCACATTTAAAAAGGCATCATTTTCTCTTAGATTTGTCTCTTGCATGTTTCTGATGGCAGCTGATTGATAGTGAAGACGACATCAAGGAGCTTCCTTTCATTCATTTCATTGACTCGGCAGCCTTGTTGTTTTTGGCGATTTCCAAAGCAAACCTACCGCTCTCCACGCCTGTCAAAGTCTCCAATTCAGTAGTAGCATGCAGTTTATATCCCCAGCTGTAGACACGCAAGCCAACAGTCACTCTGTATCCAACAAGTCCTCAGAATTAAATGACAAATGAAGTTGTTTTTCCACGTCCTCTCCAACAACACATAGCATTTTAGTATCTGACGCCCCCTAGCGGCAGGACCTTCTTATTTGTACATCTTCCAAAACAGTTAAAAATCAATCATTCTGTTTTATCCTTTGACACCTCCATGGTTAATGGTCGGTTTGGTTCAGAGAAAGTTCAGAGAAAGATTATGGTTTGGGCTAAAATAAGGACTTTCGTGTTCTCAAAGTGGATCTAAAAAAAATGCCAGCCTCACATTTTAGTACAGATGGGAAAAACTGAAGGTTATTATTAAAATTCTACATAAATATACAGTACAACCAGTTGCACATTACAGGTATTGTCTTCAAGCTGCATTTATCACACGATATTGCGCTCATAAAATCGAGACTTGTCTGGCTCCTTAACAGATGCTGGCTATAAACAACAGCGTTGTTGTTGTTGTTGTTTGCTGACCAAAAGATGATGAAGATGAAGGGTTCAGGTGGTTACGGTAGTTTAGTATGGATGACGAGCTTTCTAAAAACAACCTGATAAAGACAGTGTGGACGCACACTGTTTTCACAGACTGTTTGCAGATTCATCCAGCTTAGTGTGGATGTAGTCTCAGAGAGCTAGACACACACACACACACACACACACACACAGAGGCAGCGAGAGAGAGACTAATGGAGATGATCTTTGTCCTCAGAGAGGAGCTAAAATGGTCTCCTTTTTAATCTCTCTTTCCCTCTCCATGTCTTTACCTGCCTCCCCTGTCTCTGGGGAGGTTGTTACCCACCAACACCTGCATATCCTTGTTCGGTACAAACACACAGACTCACACTCAGTCTCCTTCACATTCTCTATCCCTTCGACCTGAGAGTGTGTGAGATGAACACTGCAGCCTTGTTCTGTTTGGGGTTTGTGCTCTGTTTCCTAACACATGAACACACACAGACGTGCACCACTCCCACAGAGACCACTGCGCTCCCCTCCTCATTAGGATGCCGCCTCCAGTCCCTGCAGCCGGTAGGGGGCAGCAGAGACCCACTCCCTCTCTGTATGCAACAAGAGTGTCTGGCAGGGCGAGCTGACTAGCGAGGTTAGAGAGAAAGGAGAGAGACGGAGGGAGATACCAAGATCCCCTGGCTGCTAAACTACCAGGCTGTAAAAGATGGTAGACCTGGTAGACCATATACATGACTGTGTGTGTGTATTTGCGTGTGTGTTTGCGTGTGGGTGGTGAGTTTTAATACAATTTTTCATTGTGCTTTTGTGTAAATGCATGTTTGTGCTGCCTGTGTTCAAGTGCACTCTCATCTGCGCCTGTGTGACTGCTTTTCTGTAAATGTGTTTGTGTGTCTGTATTTGCTCGCTTGCTGCATATTCTTTTGTATTTCTATACTTATCGTGCTGCTCCTTGCCTCTTTATAGGATATATCCAATTGATTGAACCATATTTTTTGACTAGCCATTGTTTGTACTGGTTTGGATAACGTTGTATTCACCAAAGTCATTTTCTGAGATGAGGGAACCACTACGAAAAAAGAAAAAACAGGCCAAGAAACAAAGCCTCGGGTTTAGGACTATAGGGTTAGGTCAAGGGCTGGAGGAAGATTAGGCACGTAGGGGCCATGTTTTTTCCACTTGTGGACAATGTAAACACGACATATTATCATCTCGTGATATGTGTTAGTCTATTTAACACTAGTATCTCTCCAATAGGCAGGAATCTGTGTGTGTCTGGTTGTGTTTCATCCCATCAACATCACGCATGGTTCGTGCTGCAGATCCAAGGGAACGCTGTGTCGCATTTGGTGCAATTTGGACATGTGACGTGTAATAATAAAAATAATAATAGTAATTATTAACAATTGAGCTACATTAAAATCTTAGCTCGGATTGTTGAGTACAAAGTTATCATAGTCAAAATGAAGGCCAAACCCATATCAAGGAGATGGTTAAGGGTCAGGACTAGATTAGGACTAGGGTTAGGTCAAGGTTTGGAGTAAGTAGCAGGCATATAGCGGTCACATTACCCCCTGTGACCCTGCACGGATAAACGGGTATAGATGAATGGATGGACATGTTAAACACTGCATTAACATTTTTGGCCACTTGCGGACACTGTAACAAACACTAACATTTTATCACCTTATGACGTAGCGATGGCAAATATATAAGTCTATTTAACGCGTTTCTGGCCAATGTAAATCCATCTTTGAATCTCCTTATACCTGTGTTTTGGTCTCCACCAACCCCCGAGGGAAACATCTAGCTCTTTAGCTTTTTGTCCCTTTTTTCAAAGCAATATCTTTTGTGGTTGTGCTCGTTTTAACTGGTTGTTTTCTGCTGTTTGCACTGATAAGGAGTAGCACTCCACACCAGCTAGTTGCCAAATCACTGCTTGGTGCTGAGTGTACCGTGGGTTTATCAGAGCTTTTTAACAGCTGCCTGCTGTTTTATATATTTTTTTTGCTACTGTAAACAATACCAAAGTATTTCATAACTTCTGGGAAGTTGCTGATGATACACTCGAGGTGTCAGTCATCAATGATGGTGCATGGTGGTGCGTTTACAGCCAAGTATTATCACTGGGAGACAGATGACGGTGCGGCAGAGTGTGGGCTCTCAAGATGAAATCATCAACAAATCAAAATGAAACTCGTGAAACCACATCATAACGTGAGGGGAAGGAAACGCCAACATCCTCATTTAGGAGTGAGAAATCCAACATGGGATTAATGTGAAGCACTGCAGCATATTTGACTGGTCAACAGCCGGCTCTTCCCCCTCTCAGCACATTGTATTCACACAAGATAAACAAGCCTGATTAAAAAATAAATGGGCTCCAGCACTTCCCTAGCACGTTCTCAATGTTTCAAGTGATTAGAAATCTTATATTATGCAATTTGTTTCAGTGTCTGCAGCATCCTTTTGCTTTATGTGGGATTTGTTAACAGCTGCGCTACTATAAGAGTTACACTGTAAAAACAATGTAGGCAATAATATCTAAGAGTAATATAGTCTAATTGATTGCCATATAAGGATCCATGCACGGTAACCCATAATTAGCTACTCCAAATATAGCCTTATTGATACATTAAAAAATCCATTCATCTTATTATGAATTAATAATCAGTAGCCCCAACTTAAGTGTATCATGCTAAAATTATACCATGTTTAGAAAACAGTGTGAGGTTACATAGCTTTTCAGTAGGATTTTTCAAAACTCGTCCTCAAATATTGTGGCATTAACTGTAATGGTCAATGGTGGTTAAGATGCAGACCATATGTTATGATTGCAATGGCCTCAGTTGATTGGGAACCTTGGTTGCATATTATTCCTCCCTCTCTCCCCTCATTTCTTTTCACCTCCTTATGGTCCACATTGTCAAAAAAGGCACAAATTCCACCAAAATACTAGTGATGTATGTAGTATCTGTATCATTTTCTGTTTGCCCTATCCCTACCCATCCTTTGTCCTCACAAACATAGTAATACTGTACGTGTGTGTGTGTGTACCTGCAGGAGGGCTGGGCCAGGATACTGGGGAACTGACACTCTCCATGGACGCAGTAGTTTTTGTAGTGATCTGGACAGGGTATGTACAAGCCGCGGGCCAGTCCGTTCCTCTGATCTTCTTTTTCCTCTACTGCGTAAACACATACACAACATCATAAATACTTCTGCTCATGGCCGCCTGTGCACATACATTACTGTACTCCACAAGGAAGACACAACAAAGTAAGAAAGAGAGGACTAGATGAAACAAAGTCAAGGACAGAAACGGGTAAAGGGAGAGAAAAGTCTCAGAGACTGAACAGAATTAGCGCTGATGCAGCTTTGAGTGGCTGAAAATGTTGTTTGCCAATCCGCCACCGTTTAAACATGCACTCACCGGTGAGGTCGGTCCGCGCGAAGTGTCCATCGCCACCTTTGTTCCCCGTTATGATGTCGCCTGGGAAAAGCCACAAGACACATTCAAACTAAACTCAGGTCACGACAAGCTCTCCTATAGTTCCAACCCCACCTCCGTTGTGGGTGACACGTTCAGACTGATGCCGTTGCAGGTGCAGAGAGTTGCATGTGAATTATAATCTCAACAAAAGGTTCATGTGGTGTGTGCACCTGCTTAGTTAATGTGTATAAATGGGAACTATTCTCTTCAAAAGTCAGAAACCATCGCCACTAATGTATTCCACTGCACAAAGGGTAGAATGGAGCAGAGTCGGGTACAAAAGATCAGAGGAAATAATGCATTTTTGCACACCTTATTGACGCTACATTGAATTCCTCTTTTCACAAAGGCTAGACAAAATCTCCGTCCAATCATTATCATTTTATTGTAATTGATTTTTTTCCCGTGGTCAGCGAATCCATTCCATCAAACAGAGTCTGTGAAAGTGTTTCCCAGGTTTATGATGCAATTTTGGCAAGACATGTACCTAGGTCTGAGGCTTTTTATTCACTATTTCTTTCTCCCCCCCTTCTTTTCCTTATTTATTTGCACCGGAGGAGAACAAAACAAAAGAAACACAGCAGCGTTTCGGTGAGATCAGAAGCTAGTGTCTTGTATGTTTGACATCCACGTAAGAAAAATCAAATATTAGACCAAATGAACTTTAAGGCTGCTCAGAGGGGAGACGCTACAAAAATGTTCTTTCTTCCTCCTTTAATTCTTCCTACCTCCACACAGCGATGACAACTTGAGGTCTTGATGAAACAACACATGCTGCAAGTGCATAAACGAAAAATCTTAGGCTCATTAGTACTTTTTGTTGTCCCAGATACAGCAGAGAGCAGGGCTATTTCCAGAAACAGAAAAAATAAAATGTAAAACGGTTTCAATATAAAGCGACGCATGAACCACAGAAAGCAGCAGTCTAAATATCAAGGTGCCACTTTGAATCCCTGCTAACACAAGGTTTACTTTTTCACAGGTCTAAATTCCTCAGTTTCATGACATTTGTTTCCCTCTCCACTTTCCCAGACTGAAACAGTATGTGTGGAGGCGTGATCAAATTGATCAGGGTGGTCTGACCCAGAGGGGGTAACGTGGAGGGAACATGTGTTCCAGAGCTGGTTAGCCCTGACTGCTTTATTACTTCTCAAAGCCTTCGTGATTCTCGCATCTCGATAAATTGTCCTGTTTGTGGGCGCAGAGCCGATCAAAAGCTTGCAAATGCACTCATACTGCTGCTGACAAAGGAGATTTGAACACCTCCCTGGTTTGCGGCTATGGAGAAGTCTCCCTCCCTCCTGACAGCAGCCTCAGCCAGAGAAAAAAATAAGATGTTAGTGGATCACACCTCCACTAAAATAATTAAAAAATCATATTCAAAAGAATAATTCTTATGTGCCTTTGTCTTCTCCAATGTGGATTAGCAATATGACTCAGTTTAGGGATTTCACCGCAGAGATTAATAAAATAACTTTATCCCTGGAACCGTTACAAACAAATACTGCACCCAAATGAAAGAAACTAGACCAAAAAAGGGGGGGATTAAATTATCAATATGCACAGCAGCGAAGGCGATGTGGGGTTTGGAGGATTATGTTTGCACACTATTCCAAAATATGATTGAGTGAAAATATATGTAATCATGAAATGATGTTGGAACTGCGGCTGGAGGGAGATATGGAATCACGGTGTCTGCGGTTAGCTGTGCAAGCTGCCTCATTTTGCTCCCACGGACTCACTTCAACTTGAAGTGAACACCTGCCCGACAGATTGACGGCTTCCGCTGTGTGCGTGAAGGTGTTGTTGTGTCTTCTGGAATGAACGTATAAATGCATGCATGCGTGTGTTTGTGTGTGCGGGTCTGACCTTGGCAGTGGCCCAGGTACTTGACCTCGATGCGCTCCTGCTTCTGACAGGACGCCTCCTTCACCTGGCAGGGGTTGTCATAGGAACGACCGTCGGAGGCACACACCGGGTTGAAGCTGATGTGGGAACAGTCGATGTTGCAAACACACCTGCATAACAAGAAATAATATTGCAGCAAACCTCCTATTTATCATCCAGGTCGAGATCTAAAATAAATGAGTGCATCTTTATCGTTGAAAGACTTATGTGTGTGTTTGATTGTGAGGGACCGAAATTCGTTAGGGGATTAAAAATGAGGCCGAAAAAAATAAATAAAAAAGCAGTACAGCTTGCACTCCGTCAGGATGTTGGACCATGCATAGTAATCCTGTTCAGACTGGGTTTTGGCACATTCAATCTGACACAATAGCAAATGGATTTAAATTTACAAAAGAGACAGGCTGCACAGAAGGCTTGATTGACAAATGATGTAGCATTACAATGGCAGGAAGCTATTAATAATGAAAGAATTGTAGATAACAAAGCTGTACATTTTAGTACTGTGGAGGAAATTGTAGCAAAAAAAAAAAAAAACAGCCACCATTCTCAAGCTTTCAGACACATAATTTATTTTAGATAACATTGAAAATAACTCAAATGGAAAATAATAACTTCTAAGCTAATATTATCAGAACGCACACTGAAGCAGGGACAAAAAGTCACTGAAGATTGCAGAACAGCTTGCTTCTGGTATTACACCATGTCTTTATAATGTCCTCCAACAAAACCCACTCAGCTGAGAAATTCTAAAAATGATCAGGCATTACTGGTGTATCAAATGACACAGCTGAGCACGAAAGTGTGTCCTGCATTACCTTCAAATGGAAATTCTCTGTCATTTCATCAAGCAAGTTATAATCACTGATTAGCTTGAAATGAATGCATTCACTGCTTACAACAGATAATTACATTAAGTGCAAGTTTGGAAAAGCTTTTCTACATAACTGAGTAAAAGTCAAATTAAAAGTGTGTGGCAAATTACTGCTTACATCCGTATGCTTTCAAATTAGTTCTGTTTTGTCTTCTCTGTATATTGAATCAGTTACTTCCTTCCAGAAATCTGATATTTCTGGTGTGTTTTGTGGCAGGCTGTAATACATTCATTTCTCAGTAAATCAGGCGCTCACTTGATGCTTTTAGCTCGCGCAAATTAGCTGGCAAATTTGCAGTCGCACCACAATTTTCTGTGAAATTTAAGTGTGAGACATGTTTGTGTGTCTGTGTGCGCGCGAGTCAGCGCAGGCTCTCCCGCGTCCGCGAGAGAGCGAGCGCACACACCTGCGTGCGTGTGCTCGTATGTGTGTGGGCACGTGTGTATTTTAGTGTACGTGTAGTATGAACCTTAAGTGTGCGGTGGGCCTGATCAGCAGAAATTACACCCAGATTGCCTTCCCCAGAGAGTTGCTGCTGAGTAGCGCTGAACGCTAGATTCTGTAATTATAAATCTGTCATTATTCTCCCGGTCTTTTCATTTTCCCATGGTGCCAAGCTCTCTGTAAAGCACAGGCATTCAGCTGTCTTACAGCTGCATTTGCATACACGCCCACGTGGGCGCCCGCCAACACATAAACGTGTGCCCACACACACACACACACACACACAGATACCTTCACAATCAGCCATGATGAATCTTACTGCTGACATTGATGCTGATTGAAACGCCATGCAGCAAAGCGTGGCAGTGCTCAGCTACTGGTGTAATGATGGATCAGCAAAGTAAGAATGATGTGAAGAAAGGCTTCGTTATGCATCAGAGAAGACACGGTTGTGTAAAGGTGCGCAATATCCACAATCCCAGATGACACTAAAGGTGAGCCGACGCAGCTGTGATTGACCTGCCACTGCAGAGGGTTACACAATGAGACTGTAACACCGTGATTTAAAGGTTCAGTTCACAAGGGTCTGTCCAACCCCTAGACAATCTCTAACCATGCAGATAGTTTGGGTTTTATTTGCTGAGGTTTTCAGACCTCGCTGTCAACAGTTTTCATTGTAAATGGAGAAATAGCCATTTACAATGAATTGTGAGGATATCGTTGCGGAAAGATGGTTTGCTGTTGAAATTTTTAAAGGTCATTTTTTCACCACAAATGATTTTTCATTTGCTTCCAATCAGGGGTATAAAGTTTTGAACCAGTGGTATGACTACATCGATGCACGACTGCAGAACCGACACAAATACTTTGTGACACTTGGCAAAAATGTATACGGCTGTCAAAAAACAATCTTTTCAGCACTCTGTCTCTGTACTCCTGCGCCTTTGATGTGTCTGTCTGTCAGTGCGTTTGGCCCGCCTCTCTCTCGCTAGCAATCTGCGTTTTCACATGTGCCAAGCTTTTCACTGGAAGGGAACCCTGAACTGAAAGAAGTGTCAGACTCTCCTGTGTACACTGCCTGAAAACTTTACATTGAATTTTCAGTTTGCAAAATACACAGTGGTAGAATAAAATGTACCCGTGGCAATAGACATGTCACTACTCATTTGAGATGCAAAATGTACACTGATGCTACTTCAAAAGCACAGACCCTAGCTCCTCTTGGCTGAAGGCAAATGCTGAAGTTACTCAAATTACTGTTTTTGTCAATGGAGTCTGGTGGCTTTGAACAGGGCGATATACCGGCGACAAAAAGGATCCTACTCTTAGAAGGTCTACCTCTGTAGGGATCCTTTCCATAATGTTGTCAGACACTTCTAATAACAATCTCAGCCTGTCACTGGCAAATACAAGCACTTTAGTGGACATGCTGTGACGGGGCGCAATAGCCCGCAAGGATTACACTGCAGCAATGTCTCACTGCTGCCGTGCTCGCTCAATACTGAACCAATTTAAAACAAATGCTGTCCCAATTAGTCACAAAGACACAAAAAACACGGGGGAATAGGGTACAGGTTGAAAAATACTTAAGCTTGCCTTTAAGGTGGATGCAGATTTCCCAAGCAGATTTCTCAAAACCAGTTAAAGCCCAAATCATCTGCATAGCTAGATATCACTAGAGGCAAGTCAGAAAAAAAATTAAGTTAGGGGTTAACCTTTAAAGATTATAAAACAGACTCTAATTTTGCTGCAGCCACCCTCAAGACAAGATTAGATTTACAATTAAAGTGTCTGCGTTATCACAAAAGTATCTAAATGAGAATAGTTTCAGCATGAAAGGAGGCAGCGAGAAGATTGCAAGGAACTAAGAATCAAAATCTTGAGAGTTTCTGAGCTCGAAAGGAAATTTTCCACACATCCACCACTGTAAAAAGTATAGGTGTAGGCTTAATACAGCACACGTATGAATGCATCCCCTTCCCACCCTCCACAACCCATCACAGAAGAGCTTTCAGAGTCTCGGCCATCCCGCGAGGCCGCTGTTGGTCGGTGGCTTATGTCTGGGCTCCATACATTTTTAATGAGGCCTCTCACTTTCTCCACAATAGGCACTATACCACTAGACTGCAGTGCGTCAACACATCCTAATGCTGCTCGCACACACACTTGAACACCTGCGGACAGGCGTGCACAAACAGACATATACATGCACGAGAAAAGCAATTGCTTCGTGATAAACCTTGCTTTTCCCCTTTTCTCTCTCTCACACACATCGTTGCTTCACACATTCTGCAGAGAGGTACAAAGGGGGAGAGAAGTGTTAAATGAAAGTTAGGGGCATGTGTGAATGTGTGTACCGTACATACCTAAGTGTGTGTGTATGTGTGTGTGTGACATGTGTGCATGAAGCTACTATCTTAGCAGGATGTGTCGTATTGATTAGCTCCTTGCAATTATTCCCCTCCCATCAAAGTCCCTCCGCCCCCAGACTGTCTGCTGGCTCTCAACTGAAAAGGCCACTTTACACACATGTAAAGACACACACACGCACACACAAACATGCACAGCGGCTGAGTCCAACATATCCACTGACTGTCTCATGATGTGTACAAATCCTTAGCAGCAAACCTTATTGCAACTGAACATAACATTGATTTTCATAATCCTTGGCCTCAAATTTTACTGTAATCCTTTGAAAAAAATGAGTGAGAGAGGCAAACAGACGGCATGATGGGTGGGTGGTGTGGGTGGGTGTGGGGGGTGTGGGGGGTGGGGCTGGAGAGCGATACTGACAGAGAGAACAAATCAGCAATGTTGGAAGAGAAAGAAAAGGGGAGAAAGAGAGAAGAGAGAATGTGTTTATATGTATACAAATGATTAGAGGTAGAAAAGGCCTCTAATATGTTTACACACACACACACACACACACACACACAAGAAAATAATATTGCACTGCTTTGTGGCACTAAATATGTGAGTTCAGTAATCACTGAGCCTCTGTTGAATGTGTAAGTCAATGAAACGACTTCAAAGAGACTCAAAACAATGACAAAGACACACAAAATGAACATGAAGACAGAAAACTATGACAGTAAGATGCGTAACAACGACAAAGACACACAAAATGAACGCAAAGAAACAGAAAACTATGACAGTAAGATGTAAAACCACAAAGACACACAAAATGAACGCGAAGAAACAGAAAACTATGACAGTAAGATGCAAAACAACCACAAAGACACACAAAATGAACGCGAAGAAACAGAAAACTATGACAGTAAGATGCAAAACAACCACAAAGACACACAAAATGAACGCAAAGAAACAGAAAACTATGACAGTAAGATGTAAAACAACCACAAAGACACACAAAATGAACGCGAAGAAACAGAAAACTATGACAGTAAGATGTAAAACAACCACAAAGACACACAAAATGAACGCAAAGAAACAGAAAACTATGACAGTAAGATGTAAAACAACCACAAAGACACACAAAATGAACGCGAAGAAACAGAAAACTATGACAGTAAGATGCAAAACAACCACAAAGACACACAAAATGAACGCGAAGAAACAGAAAACTATGACAGTAAGATGCAAAACAACCACAAAGACACACAAAATGAACGCAAAGAAACAGAAAACTATGACAGTAAGATGTAAAACCACAAAGACACACAAAATGAACGCGAAGAAACAGAAAACTATGACAGTAAGATGCAAAACAACCACAAAGACACAGAAAATGAACGCAAAGAAACAGAAAACTATGACAGTAAGATGCAAAACAACCACAAAGACACACAAAATGAACGCAAAGAAACAGAAAACGATGACAGTAAGATGCAAAACAACCACAAAGACACAGAAAATGAACGCAAAGAAACAGAAAACTATGACAGTAAGATGCAAAACAACCACAAAGACACAGAAAATGAACGCAAAGAAACAGAAAACTATGACAGTAAGATGTAAAACAACCACAAAGACACACAAAATGAACGCAAAGAAACAGAAAACTATGACAGTAAGATGCAAAACAACCACAAAGACACAGAAAATGAACGCAAAGAAACAGAAAACTATGACAGTAAGATGTAAAACAACCACAAAGACACAGAAAATGAACGCAAAGAAACAGAAAACTATGACAGTAAGATGCAAAACAACCACAAAGACACAGAAAATGAACGCAAAGAAACAGAAAACTATGACAGTAAGATGTAAAACAACCACAAAGACACAGAAAATGAACGCAAAGAAACAGAAAACTATGACAGTAAGATGTAAAACAACCACAAAGACACAGAAAATGAACGCAAAGAAACAGAAAACTATGACAGTAAGATGCAAAACAACCACAAAGACACAGAAAATGAACGCAAAGAAACAGAAAACTATGACAGTAAGATGCAAAACAACCACAAAGACACACAAAATGAACATGAAGACAGAAAACTATGACAGTAAGATGCAAAACAACCACAAAGACACACAAAATGAACATGAAGACAGAAAACTATGACAGTAAGATGCAAAACAACCACAAAGACACACAAAATGAACATGAAGACAGAAAACTATGACAGTAAGATGTAAAACAACCACAAAGACATAGAAAATGAACGCAAAGAAACAGAAACTATGACAGTAAGATGTAAAACAACCACAAAGACATAGAAAATGAACGCAAAGAAACAGAAAACTATGACAGTAAGATGCAAAACAACCACAAAGACATAGAAAATGAACGCAAAGAAACAGAAAACTATGACAGTAAGATGCAAAACAACCACAAAGACATAGAAAATGAACGCAAAGAAACAGAAAACTATGACAGTAAGATGTAAAACAACCACAAAGACATAGAAATGAACGCAAAGAAACAGAAAACTATGACAGTAAGATGCAAAACAACCACAAAGACATAGAAAATGAACGCAAAGAAACAGAAAACTATGACAGTAAGATGCAAAACAACCACAAAGACACACAAAATGAACATGAAGACAGAAAACTATGACAGTAAGATGCAAAACAACCACAAAGACACACAAAATGAACATGAAGACAGAAAACTATGACAGTAAGATGCAAAACAACCACAAAGACACACAAAATGAACATGAAGACAGAAAACTATGACAGTAAGATGTAAAACAACCACAAAGACATAGAAAATGAACGCAAAGAAACAGAAAACTATGACAGTAAGATGCAAAACAACCACAAAGACATAGAAAATGAACGCAAAGAAACAGAAAACTATGACAGTAAGATGTAAAACAACCACAAAGACATAGAAAATGAACGCAAAGAAACAGAAAACTATGACAGTAAGATGCAAAACAACCACAAAGACATAGAAAATGAACGCAAAGAAACAGAAAACTATGACAGTAAGATGTAAAACAACCACAAAGACATAGAAAATGAACGCAAAGAAACAGAAAACTATGACAGTAAGATGCAAAACAACCACAAAGACATAGAAAATGAACGCAAAGAAACAGAAAACTATGACAGTAAGATGCAAAACAACCACAAAGACATAGAAAATGAACGCAAAGAAACAGAAAACTATGACAGTAAGATGCAAAACAACCACAAAGACACACAAAATGAACGCAAAGAAACAGAAAACTATGACAGTAAGATGCAAAACAACCACAAAGACACACAAAATGAACATGATAAATTACGGTAAAATTCCCGACAGTATTATCATTTCAAATTTTAATGATCATTAAAACGTGTTTGGTTACCACGCTTTGAAGAACTCACGGTAAATACTGTCCTGCATCAACCAAAGTTAGTCTCTCAGACGCATGTTGCACACATGGAGCTCCCATAAAGATTTTCCAGCCAGTCTGAAGTCTGGTCGGATTTTGCTTTTTATAACAGTGCTGGGGGAAACTTGATCAAATCAAATCACTTTACAGTGAATGCGGGGTAAGTTAGCTTTCAGCTCAATGGATGTGGGGACTTCGGAAAAACGACACAGTTTGTCTATGTGACTCGCTAACAACTTGTAACCTACTCTTGAAACACTACATGTTGTTCCGCTGCTGTATGCATGTGTGTTTGCAGACTCACATTTATACAGCACACACAGATTGCACACAATATCACGCAACGTAATTTAGTCTCCCAACCAACATATTTTGTTCCTTTAAAACACGGCCGTCAGGGTGCGTTTAGCTCAGTTGGTAGAGCGCGTGCCCCGCGTACAAGGCCGAGTCCTTACCGCAGTGGCCCGGATTCGAATCCAGCCTGTGGCCTTTTGCTGCGTGTCGCCCCCTATCTCTCTCCCTCGTTCCTCATTCCATCCACTGTCCTCTCAAATAAAGGCAAAAAATGCCCCCAAAAATATCTTGAATTTTTTTGGGCTGTAGTGTTCAAACAGGAGAAACTCTGCAGACTCCTACACAAGATTCTCCGTATTTATATAAATCACCTGTCTTCCTTAGACTTATTTGTATTTATGCAAATTGCACATGGGGTCATTATAAACATATTTAATGTTAATGCTCATTTGATATGGTTTTCATATGTTTACATAAGTTATTGGCTTTTATTATTTTAATCTTTATGCAAACATAAAGTGCACAGTGCTGCTAACTGTATTTGAGGTTTTCAATATACAACTTGGTGAAGTGCTTTCAGTGTGTGTTTCAGTACTTTTGATGTGATCATTTTGGTCACTATGGGGGGCTTTCACACCTCCCTCGTTTGGCCCGGACTTTCTGGCTTTTCAGTTTGGTCCAAACCAAAATTGCAGGTGTGAAACCTCTCAAGGCAAAAAAGAGGTCGTTTCGGTCCGGATCAAACTGAACCATGGTTCGGTTCATTTCTGGTGTGAAAGCATTTTTTGGATGGCTCGGACTTTCAGACAATTTACACGAAGTTCGGCGTTTGCTGTATAAACCGGGGAAACAAAAATATGCACGGAGAAATGCATCGAAATAAGGACACAATCATAAATCTCCCGTGACAGCTCATCTTTTCAAACAGAGGGCCACTATAGAAGCTCACTGCCACCCATCTCTTTGGTCTCTCCTCAAACGGAGGTGCAGAAGGATTTCTTGCTGTCGTTATAATGTAAAACGTATAGTTGGTGCTGCAGGTAGTAATGCCATAATAATAACAATATAGTGGATTAATAGATGAATCAGCCAGTTGGAGCTTTTTAGGTGGGATTAAGAGTGTTGAGTTCATCTTCCTGTGCCAAGTGTGTGTGTGTGTGTGTGTGTGTGTGCAGGGACTCTGCTCAAGGAAATAAAGGCAGTCTCCCACCTTTCCCATTGGCCTGTGACTTGTCTGGCTTTTCATTGAAATTCCCTTTTGTTCTTCATAGAATGGGCTTCAATAAGGACTCAAGTGCCGGCTTTGAAAAGCCTCTAGCTGCTTTCTCAGGAGGTCTAAACCCAGCGTTCACACAGCAAGTGTCCCTGCAGCCCCTCTCTATGACAAGCTCGCTATCTGCTCCTCCTCTACCTTAATTCTATCAACACCGGTGGGTGCTATTGATGGGTTTGAAAGCATGGGTTTTTGTGGGTAATTACAGTTTTACACCACAAATGGATCTAAATGGGTTTTCGTGACACTCTATTGATCCTTGAGGGGTAAATTGGTCTTTTTTGCCTGCCGCCTGCCTCCAGAGTACAGAGAGCTACAGAGGGGTGGTGTAAGGATAGCAAGGCTCTTCGCCACAGCAGGGTCAAATGCAGTATAGTTCAGCGAAAAATTGGTTCAACTAACATACAGTATTTCGACCACATCCCTGGGCATATTTTTCTTTTCCTAATTTCAATCCAGATGGTGAGTCACAAATGATGATAAATGAATGAAATAGCAATTTTCTCCTGACCAGACTGCTCCGTGAAAGTCAGAGCCTCATATCTCAGCACATTATGAAAACCTTTCATTATAATAGGCTTGCATTCCTTTATGCTGTCAACTTGTATAAAAATAATAATAATGAGGTATGAAAAAAAGAAAAACATCAAACTTTCCAAGGCCACATAGAATATCGTTGACACCACCAGCAGTTATGAGTCTCGGCATTTGTTTACAGTTTGATAAGTTATGCATTCATTGCATGGAGGCTTTTATAGTTAGTTGAGTTTAGCATGGTTCCAGACCAATGAATTGCTGCACAGCAATTCAAATAAATTAATAATCAGCCAGTTGGAGCTTTTTTAGGTGGGATTAAGAATATGGAGTCCTGTGCCAAAGCCAGAAAAAGCCAGTAAATGGTCGCTTGCACTATGTCATGCAACTCAAGAAAGACATCACGCGTGTAGCCATGTCTGTTGGCCGAGTTACAGCAAGAATATAAGACTCCACGATCGCAGCGATCATAGAGTCTGATCCCGACAGAAATTTTGGGAAATACGCCAATTCCCATTCCTACCGAGAGCTAGATGAGAAACTCAACACCACTCTCACATCTGTCCATTAACTATGAGGCTGGTCGGTTGGCTTAACATTAGGACACATGCAGGAAACAGCAGGAAACAACCTTCGCCTGTCTGTAGAGAGAGGTGCTGACCTTCTCATGTGAATAAGTCCTTTAAAAAAAGAACATGTCTTGCATCAACATGACAGACTGTTAAGTTAATTGCTCTCGGCAGCCTCTTACGGAGCTTCTGTGTTGGCTGAATACAACATTGGCAGGAAGGATAAATCACCTGCTACTGATCGGTTAGGGCAAAATGAAAAAACCCAAGCCGAACGCGACTAACATGAATAAAACGCCAGACTGACTAATGAAGTGAAAACAAAATGGCACTTCAGTCTGATTATCAGAAAGCATCACAGCACTTAATACAGTGGCTCACCATTTACAGAACAGCATTTATTTATCACTCTGTATTGTTTGTACGAAAATAAGAATAATGCACTATTACAAACACATCACTTTACCGTCACCTGGCCTTTGATTACAGCCCTCGCCACTCCCTGTTTGATTAACTGACAGTTTGTTTGATTAAAATCAGCTAGCGCCTGATTAGAATAACCTGTCATTTTAATCAAAATGATCCTACGCTACGCCAGCGCTCGGTTGCTGTTTGATGAAAATCACCTGCTGTTAGGTTGCAATTACCTATCTGATTATTCACCAGAAACATTCTTATCAAAACACCTTGGGGCTTTTGAAAGATTAAAGAGTACTTGTAGTTTCCGTTTTACAAGAAGGGACACTGAAATATTCATATGCCTGTTTATGTCAACTGCTTTTTTAACGAGATACATTATTGACTTAGGCTGCCTCTCTTGTATTGTCCACTGTCTTCTTATTGTGCAGGCAAACATCCCACAGTATGTAATTGCCTTTGTTCCACTTATGCGGCATGTGCTTTAGGCTCCATCTTCTTTTTATGTTTCCAGTTTTTTGAGATCGTCTGCAGTACATTGTGTGCTGTCGTTGCCTTATGGATTCTACCTTCGGGTATTAAGAAATTGCCAATAAATCCATTTCTATGTTTTAGTAGAATATTAAGGTGCATTTGTGAAAGTGGGTGGCATGAGGAGGAGTGGACTCCAGCTGTTTGGTATTTGCAACAAGGCTCAGAATGCCTCATGAAACCGCTCCTTGGCATTACGGTTATTGCACACCAGGGTACATTATCTTTCCATTACATCAAGCCGTTTGATAGAGTCATACTCCCAGGGCACTTCTAATTTCTAGCGGGACGTCTGGGATTTCTTATAAGCACTGCCTTCCTTTTGCTGATAGCAGCTGATCCTCGTTCCACACCAAATCAGCAATGTTGGTTCTTTTAAGCTTCATTCATGCTGTAGAAAGCAAATACACTGATGCTATTGTCTGGTGCAGGAAACAGTTCACCAGTTGAGTCTTCATCGAATTGGGCTCTGCACTCACATGTTTATTATGTATCCCTGAGGATGTTTTTTGCCACTTCCTTTCTAATGCACGCGAGGAGGGGGGGGGGGGACCTGCGTCAGTCTCATCTGCAATAAACGGTTAAATTTCGTTATTTCTTCACTGAACTAGTTTTCCTTGTGTGAGTCAAAGTCATTTTTGGCCTGACATTGCCAAGTCCTGTAAGGATAGTAATTGGATTTCCAGAATAAGCGAAAATCTCCTTTCTCTCTCCGTGCCCTGCTCTAGTAATTGAGGTTAAATGAAATGGTCAACCATGCACTGAACCTCAGTGGGTGTTCGGCGGCAGGGGTGTGCAGTATAAAGAAGAATTCTAATCTAAATTCTTAGTGTTCAAACTTGCTAAAATGCTTCAAATAACAAATGTAGGAGGTTCTTTTATTGATAGAAAAATGTTAGAAGGTGTCAAGATGACTTGAGTCTAGCTGTGTAGGTCAACCGGGGTCACACAGCATGGATTTTGTGGGTGTGCTTGTGTGTGCAAACTCACCAAACATCCTCGGCGTCCACATCGCACTCAGCCCCAAACTGGCAAATATCACAGGTGGACGTTTCCTTCTGCCCTGCCTCGGCTGAGCCCTCTCCTCCTAAAGGTGACGGAGAGAGACAGAGGAAAACATTCAGCGCCTGTTTCTTCCAAGACACTTCCTGTCTGACTGTGAGTATATTTGTCCAAACTGGTTCATTCAGAGGGAGGACACACCGGTAACAAAGGCCCGTAACAAAGCACCTCTCACAATGCAATGTGACCGTGAGAATTCAGCCATGCATTTACATTCTGCCATATCCTGCCGTAATCCCACCGAAGCTATCTTTATTCTTTCACTCCTTCCCCTTTTCTCTACCCTCTCCTGCTGCTCTCCTGACTCTCATCTCTCACTCCCAATATCCCAGCTGATCTCTTTCGAGTCCCTCTTTTATTTCATCGCGCTGATTTTTCTCGTGCTGTGAGTGCGACGGCTCCACGGAGGCGGGGTGGGTACTGGCGTCAGGCTTATGGCGGCTTAGGGACCCCGCCGGTGCATATCACGCCTCATGAGCGGCCGAGGGGGAGAAGGGACCAAAAGAAAAAAAAAAAAGCAATCTGGCCAATCTCAAATTGCATTCTGCTACCACAGAGGACTCCTCAAGTCTCTGTACACTTTCTCTCTTCTCTTTCCCCTTGGCCCTCTTCTCCATTAGAAAAGCTCTATTTTTAAACTTACTAGGGCCCGTGAGGACAACTTTGGAAAAGAAGACGTAGAGGTGGAACTTGGCATCATTTCCCCATGTCATATCTTTAATCTCCCCAACACACACATGCACAAGCACCCACACTGCTGCCACCATGCATTGCTCCCTTGTGTCGCCGCTTTCATTTTCCCGTCTGAAACTTTTGTTATTTCTTGTGATCCCTGGCGACACGCTGGATGAATTGGAAAGAACTCTGGTAGAGAGGTTTAACCTGATTTTCCGCTGTCAAGCTTAAGTTGGATTTGACTCTTACTTGAAGGTCAAAGTCACTTAACTTTATTTCGCCGTCTTTCAGCGTTGAATCTAGTTAGCATTTGACTTGCCTCCTCCATGGCTCTCAGCTTGGATTTTGTGGCTGTTGGGTCAGATTATCCCAACTGCTTCATTTGCCTCTCTTGCCTGTGTCCAAAAACACAATGCAGCCTACATGAGTGAAAAGTTCCTTTGCTGAGGATGTTAAGCTCCTTTCAAACGTCCTGCCTTTGCTTTCAGTGTTTATTCCTTTTGAAGCTGAGTCTGAAGCTGCAGGTGTTGGAAGGCAGCTGTGGCGGTGAGGCAGCTTTTCCTCTGGATGCTGAACATGTGCAATCAGGTGGCGCTATGTACATTCTGTATTCACAGCTTTGGTTTGCTTTACCTTTATCATATGATGCTGCTTTGGCACTAGAAATCTAATCTATTCAAGAATTCAAGAATTGTCTTGGAATTTTCTCCAAAAATGTTTTGCCATTTGATGATAATTTTTACAATCAGACTCTTTTTGAAAGAAAAATGTATTACAAACAGGAGGTGTGGGGTTTAAAAGGACACATTTTCACAGAGCGCGTCTAATGAAAGAGGCCATCAAATTACATTGTGACCCATACAAGGGAAAACAAGTTGAAACATCTTGTTCTCTGCTACAAAGATTAATTTTATAATCTGTCTCTTGTGACTTCCACGACATTATTGAATGCTGAACTGATTTTAGTAGCTTATTTAGCCAATTCTTCAAATCTATGTGTATAAAAATAACAATCTTAAATGTGAAATTTGTTAATTTTTATGCCTGATATGAAAACAGATGGGAAATGCTATCAAAAAGTTTTGAAAGACAAGACAAGACAAGAAAAAACATCTGATCTGATTGCAATAAACGACTCACTCGCTGCTCAACCTTCCCTTTGCAAGTGCTCAGGAGAAACTACGGTGGCCAACACAATCTGTCGGCTCTCGTGCTAAATAAGACGTGTGGGCCTCCATTTGTCCAAATTTCAATTCTCTGATGACAAACCAGACTACTAATACTACCTCTTCGTACGTATTTAACGTGGTGATGAAACGCGCTCTGTAGAGCAGTTCATTCTTTGTGCAACTGTAGAAACATGGCACTGCAACAAGGCGACTTCCATGTAGAGGACCAGCGGTGTATGTACATAGAAATGGCTCATTCTAATGGTGCTTTCAGACTAAAAGCAAAGTGAGCGTTTACATACAAAGTCAATGCAAAGACGCGGAGAGCCGCGATTTCCTGTCACGCCGTTTGCTCATGGGAGGAGCTTGGAGTAAACTGCTTTTATTAAATTAGCTTTTTACTTTATAAAGTAAAAAGCTTTATAAAGTAAAAAGCTAATTTAAAACTATAGTTTTTGGGATTACATCGTTGATTTATCAACACTCGAGCTTCTCAGCAGCTAGCTTCTGTGCACATCCAGTTCCACTGTTGTTGTTATCGCTGGTCGGCACCTAGAGCTCTGTCTTTGTATTTATATAAAAACCGGACAAAACTGGACATTACTGGAGAAAAGAAAGCAAGGAAGTTGAACTACCTGGTGAGTTCTATCTGTAACTTTATTCCAGCTATTGTTGTATTTTACTGTGACCAGTTAGCATAGCATAGCCCTGATCCATCCGAA
>NW_024040584.1:0-1017 GCF_014851395.1 Micropterus salmoides | reverse complement strand
ATGTTCTGTGATTCCATATTTTCTTAAATGCAGGTGTGTTCACTTCTTCACGTTTACCTGATGAAGATCACATCAGTCAGATCCACGTAAAATAAGAGCAGTTTGTCTTTGTGTTTGATCTGTCTTCATCAGGCTGCACCAACGAGCATGACTAGTTAAATACAGACTGCAGGTACACTATCAGCTTGAATATGTCTTTAAATACAATATTTATTATTAAACATTAGCATTAACACAACAGACGCTGCTGTTAGCTCACAGGAAGAGAAGACTGACTGCACTAAGTTTTAATCTGTAGCCTAAAGATTAGCTGCTAGCGCCATCTGAAGCCAGATGCTGCAGCTGCAGCTGTTATTCTGCTCTTCAGGACTTCACCTGGCTGTGAGCCAAGTTACTCTGAACCAGCAGGTTTCATTAGTGATCGCTCTGGAAGGAGTCGCAGGAAAACAGACAGAATTGGGATTCAGAGGCTTTGAGCAGACTTTTTACTGCAGTTGGAAGCTAATGTAAGCTGAAAAACTGAGAAATAAAGATAGAGTTTTTGTTACAACAACACAACAGAGGCAGCCGTCTCGTGTCCTCCCCCTCCATCTTTACTGAGCAGCTTGTTGTTTACTCTCAGATATTTAATATTTTCAACATCTGCACTCCCACCCTGTATTCTTATTGCAATTTACAGAAACATTTGACTTGTATATAAACATTATGTTGCTGTTTTTTGTTGCTTTATATATATATTATTATGCTGCTATATACTCCTTCAAATTAAAAGCCTCCAGTTGTCTCCTTCTGTCTCCTCTCTTGACCTGTTTGGACTGAACCTTCAGATTTGAAGCAGCAGCTGCAGAAATCAGCTCTAGGATCTTGTTCATCACACTGGAGACGTTAGTATGTGGACTGCATGAAGGTGTGTCTGTTAAACATCTGTCACCATATGAGTCTTTTTCCAGAAGAACCTGAATGTGACTGAGATGTTTTAGATTTAATAACCTGCAGGAACTGATCTGAAGTTTCGTG
>NW_024040583.1:0-52442 GCF_014851395.1 Micropterus salmoides | reverse complement strand
AAATTTTTCAGTCTGGTTTTAAAGACTGCACTTTTAAGAGTTTTTAATGATCTTTTACTAACTACAACCATGGTGACTCTGCTATTCTTGTGCTTTTAGACCTTACTGCTGCTTTTGATACAATTGATCACGCCATTCTCATTTGTCGCTTTGAGCACTGTGTGGGCATCCGAGACTGCCCTGCAGTGTTTCAGATCGTATTTATCTGAGCGATGTTTTATGTAAAACTTGGTGACTTCACGTCATCTACCGCTCCCTTCTCTGTGGAGTTCCTCAGGGCTCAGTTCTTGGACCACTATTGTTCTCCTTATACCTTCTCCCTCTTGGAAACATTTTTAAAAAATATGGTATTTTCTACCACTTTTATGCGGACGACTCGCAAATCTACTTGCCCCTGAGAAGAAATGCAAACAGTTCCCTGAATCCTATACTTGAATGTCTCATGGATATTAAGGCCTGGATGTCTTTTAATTTTTTTAATTTAAATGAAGACAAAACTGAGGTCATTGTATTTGGACCCAGCCGGGTTTGTGACTCCACTCCCATAAACCTTGGTTCCCTGCCGTAAAGCCAGTAGTCACCAATTTAGGCATCAAAATTGACTGTGATTTTAAACTTGACAAGCAGATAAACACTGTGGTTAAATCCAGTTTTATCATTTGAGGCTTTTATCTAAAATTAAACCTGTTTTATCTTTTGATCTTCTTGAGCATGTGATTTATGCTTTTATCTCGACCCGTTTGGATTACCGTAATGCACTTTACATCGGTGTGAACCAAACCTCCCTCTCACGCCTGCAGTTAGTCCGGAATGCAGCTGCTCGTCTTTTAACAGGAACCCGGAAACATGAACACATTACCCCCATTCTGGCCTCTCTCCACCGGCTTCCTGAACATTTTAGAATACATTTTAAGATTTTAATGTTTGTTTTTAAGTCACTTAATGGGTTGGCACCTCTGAGGTCTGCTGATCAGCTGCGGCTGAACGTGCCCAGGACCAGGCTGAAGACCAGGGGCGATCGCTCTTCTTCAGCAGTTGCCCCCAAACTGTGAAATGACTTACCTCCTCACATTAAAGTGGCGCCCAACCTCCACACCTTTAAATCTCGTTTAAACATACTTTTATTCCCCGGCTTTTAATTCACCATGAGAGCTGCTGTGGTCTTCGTTGTCGCTGTCAGTGTTGTTATATGTTTTGTTTTTATTTATCATGAGCATATTCTATATCATCTCGTAAAGCACTTTGGTAACCTTGTTGTTTTTTAAATTGTGCTATATAAATAAAGTGGATTGGATTGAGATTGTGTCACACTTTATAACAGTTAGACCGCATTAAGTAACTTTACTGTAGTGTCAGTGGATGGCTCTTCTTCTGTGGTGTTGTCCCCGTTTTGTTGCAGTATTGTATATTATGTGGGTCATGTTAGGTGGAGAAGCTGTGTACCTGACTATCAGTAAAAGGCAATAAATCTAAATTGAACGTTATGAAGCAGCGGCAGGTCCGAGCTACTGTAGCGTTAGCTGGCTGCTCGTGGCTGCATCACTGTGGGATGGTAAACAAATCGCTCCACATTAGCTTTTTACCATTACATCATTTCTTGCAGGCTTTGACACTTTGACATAACAGTGGTACAGAGGAAAGTAACATGTTGCATTAGTTGGTGAAGTAATGTGAAAGCGATTTAACTTTGCACCAGACAACATTAGCAACTGCTCGGCGTTAGCCAGCGAGCTAACGCTATCTAACTTGAGCCAACTGAAGAACAAAATCAAAATATGTTTTACATGCTTTGTAGTAATGTTAGCTTACCTGTCCAACAGGATGAAAGCCAACTCCGGGTCTGTTTTTATACCCAAAACAAAGCGGAGGTTTCTCCATGATTCAAAGCCCTGCTGATGTTGATCCGTGTTTAGATCTGATTCACATTTGTCCTGACAAGCTTCATCAGATAAAACTTTTTTTAGTTTTTTATCCTTATGTGGAGTTTGTGTTGGAGTCTTTGTTGTGCTGGGAGTAGGTCGTTTCTTAGTGTTAGCAGACTCCATGTCGTAAGTTGCAGTGTCGTCGCTGCTGAGTGCAAAGTCAGCAGACACAGCGAGCGGCTCGGAAGATAATAGCCTAACCCGGCAAGTGGATCATTTTAATGTCAGATTACAACCCCTTCACACACAGGCAATAAAAAAAGGATTAATTTTAGTAGAAAAACTACATATAGTCTCTTTTTAAAGTTTAACAGTGTGTGACTCCCTCTAGTGGACGTTGTGGAGTATTCTGTTGTCTTTGCTCCAAAGGTTTTTGTACAGAGTTTTGGTGTTTCCTGTCACTGTGGGCCTCACAGCACAGTAGTACACAGCAGAGTCTGTCACTGCAGCAGAGGAGATCTGCAGATCCATTTGGGTTTTATCATCACTCACTTTAAAAGATAGTCTAGGGACGGAATCTGATATTGGTAGTCCTGTTCCTGAGTGTGAAATAAGGAACTTTGGTGGTTTTCCTGGATGCTGTAGATACCAGAAGAATCGATCTTGTCCAGTTGCTTTTTTAGAGTATGTGTAGGACAGAGTAACAGAGCTGCCTTCTAAAGTGAACTCTTCATTCCTGACTGCAGTGAGTTCTTCACAGCTGACACCTGAAGGAAGAGATAACTCTGTTATTTCATGTTGTAAAAGACTCAACAAATGAATCCCATCCAGAAAAGTTAGTAATGAAACTTTCTCAGCAGGATCTCACATACCTGTTAGAATGGATAGTAACAGTAGAGAAAGTACATAATAGTCCAATGACAGCATGTTGAATAAAGGGAATGTTTCTGCTTTGTGTATTGAACTCTGCTGAATATGGAAGTTCCTCTCTCTTCTATAGTTCACTAACAGCTTAGCTCCTCCCTCAATCTCTCCGTCTCCTCGCAGCTCTGTAGGTTATAGTGGCTTCTAGTGGTAAGGGCTGTGAATTGCAACCTGATATTAACCAATGGCACACTGGCTGCTCACCCCTCCCTTTGGAAGTCTATAGGAGAAGCTACGGTGTCCGACACGTTCTGTTGGTTCTTGTGCTACATAATACTTGTGGTCCTCCATTTGTCCAAATTCTCCTTCTCTTCTTACTTCTAAAAACCAGACGACTACTTCTTCTTCTTCGTACTTATTCAGTGCAGTGACGAAATGCACTCTGTAGTAGTGATGGGAAAAGTCACTCTTTTGAAAGACTCGAGTCACCAAATCTTACTCATTAAAATGAACTAATCTTTTTTTGTGTCATTTCGTTTATTTTAACTAGGCTGGTTATTGCGGTGCTGCAGCCCTCTAGTGGGCGATTAAAAAAAAAACAGTTCTCAAACACAGAAGGCTGCCTGGCTTGCTCTAATTGACAAAGTATAATGCTCAAATTCACCTCTTGATCTTTCTTGGTTCTATAAAGCCCCATGGGGCCACAACCTAATTCAAACCATGGAAAAACCACAGAAATATGTTGTCAATATTCAATTAAGCTGCTACTCCGGCTAAATCCGTTCATTTTCACAATCTTTCCTGAGTATACTAGCAGGCCAGCCATATATATATAATTATTACTATCACTATATCTCTAAAGTGCTCATTCATACAGCAGCCAAACGCCTATCCATGAGTAAAATCTATATATTAACATCAGATTTACAGGGAATATATTGAAGTAATAAGCTTGACACACTATGAATAAAACACACTCTTATTAAAATGTAACAAATTTAATAATAATCTCAAACACTGCAGGTTGTTCACCAGTGAGGAGCGGTGAAACAACAGCACGGCTCTGTCGATAAATAAAAAGTAAAAGTTACGTTGTGTTCTCTGGCGGACCGGATCAGCTGTTAGCTGTAAACAAACCACAGGGCTAACGCTAACGTTGCTACGTGGCTGTGTTTTAATGGTTTAATGAGCCGGTCTGTTTGCTTTGGAGAGGAGACGACCTCTGATGTAATTCGGCTCCAGCTAGAACCCTGTCAGGGCTCTGAAGTGGACCCAGAACAACTCTCATCAGCTGTTGGCTGGAAACACCAGCAGGACTAAAGTTACGGTGCGGCTGTGTTAAAACTATAACTTAGCACAACATCACTGCGGTGTAATAACGTTATGCTTTATTAAATGTCGCAAAATTATCATAATAGATATTCGATATATGTCAGTCCAGTGACTGTTACCTGACAACAGACCTGCCTCTCATTCCCCGGTGCTGGCAGGAAGTCAGCCTGCCGAGTGAAGACAGACTCCGAGGACCAATGTGAGCGCTGAACGATTAGTTCATTCCTGCTCCACAATGAACGACTCAAACCCAGAGACCCACAGTTATGAGTCCTGAACTAATCAATTCTGTTTCCTGTGCTGACGGAGACCTTGCAGCTGCTGTGTAACGAGTAACCGTAAGAGTCCAAGACTTTTCACGCATGTGTGAAAATTAACAAATTACTCACTGAGTCAACCCGTTCCTCCCGAGTCACATCCAAGATTAGGTCAAATGAACAAACACTAACCGAGGCAGGTCCCACTAGAAGGAAGCCTACCTGAAGTTCTGGGGTCTCATTTATAAACGATGACGTTGAGCTGGCATCGTGATTGTAAAACCCCCGGGACAAATTTTCACATTATACCACCCTGTGAAAGCAGGTTTTAATGACCACAAACATTCTTATTATTGATTTGAAGTATGCTTTGCACCTGCCTCGGAAGTCTCTTCTCCCCACACTCTGACACACTCACACACACCTACACCTCAGGTAAACACCCCGGCTTGCCCCGCCTCTGTCTGTCTCCCTCCCCCCGTCTGCTCCATTTCTCCATTAGCTGTATGGTTTTATAAAGTCGTGGTCTGTGCATAAAATGTCCACTGTGACTTGTAACGTAAGTTAATAGTCTACCAATATTTTTACAGAGTGAAGTCTGCTATTTGCGAGAGGCTCCTGGCAGGAGCATCATTTCTCCTGGCACATAAATTGCCTGGAAATGTTTGCAGTATTCAGAGCTCTGAGGAGTTTTCTGCCGACAATACGGCAGTGGTGGCCTATCTGAATCACCAGGGGGGTCTGCGCTCGCGCCCATTATGCAAACTGGCACATGTGGTCCCAGCAGAGACTGCTGTCCCTCAGAGCGATGTACGTCCCTGGGACCCAGAATCAGGGAGCAGAACTGCTGTCGAGACAGGGGCTGAGGCCCGGGGAATGGAGACTCCACCCCGAGGTGGTGGAGTAATTATGCAAAAGGTTCGGCCCCATAGACGTGGACTTGTTTGCGGTTCGAGACGCTACTCAGCACTAGAGCCCCGTCCGTGAGAAGGATGTACGGCCTGAAGTGGAATGTGTTTTCCACCATGTGTAGAGAACGGGCGGTGGACCCAGTTTTCTGCTCGGTAATTATGATACTGGAGTTCCTCCAGCACCGTTTCTCTGCGGGCCTCTTCCCCTCCCATGCTCAAGGTGTATGTGGCTGCCATTGCAGCATTCCATGCCTCTCTGAGTGATGGGCCCTTGGGGAGTCTACCACTGGTTGTGCGATTCCTCCGTGAAGCCCGGAGGATGAGACCTGTGAGTCGGGTTCCCACCTGGGACCTGGCAGTGGTTCACCTCTCTGAGGAGGGTGGGGGATCTCCAGGCACTTTGGGTTTCTCCTCGATGCCTGGAGTTTGCCCCGGGGAGGGTCAGGGCCATCCTGCACCCTTGTCAGGTTATGTCCCTAAGGTTCCGGCCAGACTGGCAGGGTCCACGGTGCTGCAGGCGTTTCATCCCCCACCTCATGTGACGGCGGAGGACGGGAGACTTCATCTGCTCTGCCCAGTCAGAGCGCTGAGTATTTATACTCTGAGGTCTTCCCGGTTGAGGAAAGCAGACCAGTTGCTGGTGTGTTTCGGGTCCCCCAAGGCTGGGCTCTCCGCTTCTAAACACACCATGAGCAACTGGATCGTTCAGACTATTTCCCTGGCCTATCAGGTGCACGGTTTGCCTTCACCTATATGTAAGGGCGCACTCTACACGAGGCATGGCGGCTTCTAGGGCCCTCCTCGCAGGGGCATCGCTCCAGGATTTGTGTGATGCGGCTGACTGGGCCACCCCTCACACTTTCATCTGGTTTTACAGTCTGGACCTTCCTTCTGCACCCGGCACTCGTGTGCTCTCCTCTTAGTCGTGCCTCAGGTTGCACGCTGGGGGTAGGCGGGGTTTCGGCGCGGCCTAAGTGGTTATCTCATTCCCATAGTGTTGTCACCTAGTGTCTCGTTCCCCTTCTCGGGGAACAAGGGTTACATACGTAACTCGAGACGTTCCCCTTCGAGGGAAGTCGAACTGCATCGGTCCGCCACACCTCACCCCGCCTGAAGTTCCTTGCTTCATAGAAAAGGGCTAATGTGTCCTGTGTGCCGGCGTGCTTATATACGCCTCCGGTTACGCCGTCACACGCTACCGTTCTAGCAACACCAATAGGATTGGAGTAGTTTCATTCATAATTCAGCCCTGCCACGCCCAGAGGCGTTCCCATACTGTCGTCGCCGACGCAGTGTCTCGTTCCCCTTCTCTGGGAACAAGGTTTACATTCGTAACCCGAGACGTTTTCCTTGGCCGACCTCTTGGACGTCTGTTGCTCTGTACACCAGTACTTTTTCTTTTTCAGGACATTCCAAATTGTTGTGCTTGCTATGCCCAATGTTTGTCCAGTGGCTCTGGTCGATTTTGCTTCTTTTCTCAGCTTGACAATGGCTTGCTTTTCTCCAATAGACAGCTCTCTGGTCTTCAAGTTGGTTTATCCTCTTCAACAGGAAATGCAGTCTTTATATGTTTGAACTAAGGATGAAAACTTAGACTACTCATGCAGAGCTATTTAATGTTTGGACAATCAACCTAAAAGGCAACACCTGGGCAACAAGAAACATCTGGCAGTCACATGTTCCAATACTTTTGCTCACTTGAAAAATGGGTGGGTTCAAACAAAGGGTGGTACATCCTGAGTTGTTTAACACATCTAGATGTGAATACCAGGAAATAAAAGAAGAAATTCTGACCTCTTGTCTCATCTTTTGATCTTAAACCTAAATGTCTTCAGTGAACAACAAAAACAAAACAATTTGCCTTACCGTTCCAATGGGTTTCTCACTGGGTTTTACATCCAGCATCATCAGTGAAGACTCCCCATACTGTCCTGCCTTAACATGGAGGGAAACTGATGGAAACCTCAGGACAGGAAGTTCTTTGTATTGTCTTTATTCTTCAAGTGGAAAATAAGTTGGTGTGTTAACAACATCAGGTACTCAAATGAATATAAATGTAAAGAAAATGTTATCTACATAGTTTACATCACTCTCCTTATCATCATCATCAGTGTTTTAGAGATATTTACAATCTAATTAATTTTTTTTTATTGTTTCTGCCCAATTTTTCTTAAAGTTTTTATCATCAGTACAACAAATCCAGACTGTATTATAAATCACTGAAGTTTAACAGTGTGTGACTCCCTCTAGTGGACGTTGTGGAGTATTCTGTTGTCTTTGCTCCAAAGGTTTTTGTACAGCGTTTTGGTGTTTCCTGTCACTGTGGGCTGCAGAGCACAGTATACACAGCAGAGTCAGACAGCTGAAGCTTCTGGATCTTCAGAGGAACTGATGTCTTGTTGATTTTGGCAAAAATTCTTTCTTCCTCTAAAGGGGTATCCTGTGTTCCAGAGTACAGTTGCAGCATAAACTTTGGGTAATCATTTTCTTCTTGTTTGTACCAGAACAAATAGGAATATGTAGCTGTTTCAAAAGTACAGCCAAGTGTAACTGTGTCTCCTTCAGCAGCAATGACATCTCCTGCTGGCTGGGTCACTCTGTCTTCTCCTTTACACTCTGGGGAAGAAGAGAACATGCAGAGGAAGAGATGGATCAATAAAGATGATTGATTAAAGGAGAACAATCAGTAGGTTTAAAGAGTTACCTAGCCAGAGAGTCAGAATCAGGATGTTTCTCAGCCAGTGGTTCATGTCTGCAGTGAGAGGGGAGGAGAGAGAGGAAGAACATTGATACTCGGATGGATCTGGGCCTTCACATCATTGGCCCTTCCTCTTCATCATCTGTTGAGGAACTCTCAACATTTACATCTCATTTACATCTCAGCTGTTTAGCTGATGCTCTTATCCAGAGCAGCTCATAATGAGGAGCTTTAACATGTGAACTTTCTGTTACAACAAAGTCTCTTTAACCACTTTTCACCCTGGTAGAATGATGAAATCATCATCACCAGTCTGGAATTTGTATTTGTCTCATCATCAGTGATAGTAAAATGAACTGTGTAGAAGAAGTCTTCCTTGTTGAGTGTCTCGCTGTAAATAGATAGCTGTTGTGTTTTATTAATAACAGGAGTAACATTGTAATGTGTCTTTAGATTGTGTTGTCAGTGTCCACTTGGTAGTGCTGTTGAGTTAAAGGAGGAGGTGAAGTGAGTAAATCTTCAGAGGAGCTGTCAGGTTTTTGTACAGAGTTTTGGTGTTTCCTGTCACTGTGGGCCTCACAGCACAGTAGTACACAGCAGAGTCTGTCACTGCAGCAGAGGAGATCTGCAGATCCATTTGGGTTTTATCATCACTCACTTTAGCAGACCGTCCAGGGATTGGATCATTTCCTACTGCTCCTGAAGCAGAGTGTGAGATGAGGAGCCCTGGTGGTTTTCCTGGATATTGTCGATACCAGAAGAAATAATCTCCAACATTTGCTTTTTTAGAGTATGTGTAGGACAGAGTAACAGAGCTGCCTTCTAAAGTGAACTCTTCATTCCTGACTGGAGTGAGTTCTTCACAGCTGACACCTGAAGGAAGAGATAACTCTGTAACTTTACAATCTAAAGGTTTCTATAATTGAAACTCTCTTAATGTTGATGATCTCACCTACCTCTTATTGTGAGCAGAAACAAAGTCACAAACAGACTGAAGTTCACTGACAGCATCTTCAAGAGAAAGAGAATCCGTCTGGTTTTGGAACAAACACCACTGTGAAAGTTTGTGTCTTTCCCAGTCCCAGTTTTGCTCCTCCCTTAATCCCTCCCTCCTTCCACTCACAACTCTGACAAATAGTGAGTTTGTCTCTGCTGTGGTGCTGTTATTCACTAAATGACATCATTTCCATCAGGTAACAAGTAGCTGATAAGGTAACACTGATTGACTCTTGACAGAACGTGTGAAGGTCCTGACTGAGGTCAATCTTTACGCAGACGATATGCTACTATTCAATCACACATGAAAGCCACATTAACTACTTATTCAGGACTTTACTTGATAATATTATTCACATTATTACATCTGTGTCACATTTGAGGACAAATCAAATCATGAGAGGAAAATAAATCCCCATTTTCAGCTCCGATTGTTTGCATCTGTCATATTCTCCCCTTTTGGAGTTTTTAAGATGGTGGCGTGAAGGGCGGAGGTAGTGTAACTAGCTCCCATACAAAACCGTAACTTGTCCCCTATCTTGAGTTTCTTAATTACAGAAATGACCCCAGCTTCATACTAATAGAAACCAACGCGGTTCAGCTAAAAATGCCCCCAATAAGAGCTGAAGCGGCAACAAGGGTGGAAAGCCCCCTCTATCAGCCTTGGCTAACGCTAGCTCACCCGAGGGAAACACAGAGAAGCCGCTGACCTGGTTTCACAAAGAAATGGAAAAAGGGTTCGAGAAAATTCAATCCATGCTGGACCATAAACTGAACTCTCTAGGCGTCTCTGTGGAAACTCTTACCAGTGAAAGAAATTAGCAGTCTTAAAGACAAGCTAGACGATCTGGAGAACAGAGCCAGACAGCAGAATCTAAGGCTGGTTCGATTCCCGGAAGGTGTGGAAGGGATAAACGCCATCCTTCAATAATATTAATACTTCACTAATACTTGACCAAGAGACAGACACTCTGCTCGAAATCAAGCGAGCTCACTTTACACTCCAGCGGCGACCCGATGAAGGTAGCCTCCCCCGGGCTCTAATTATCCCCCATAGACGTGATGAAAATCCTCGATGCAGCATGGAAGAAAAGATCGCTCAAGTACGGTAACTCAGACATCATGATATTCAGGGACATGTCCACGGCTCTCTATAAGAAAAGGAAAGCCTTCACTTCGCTGGAAGAAAAAGCTACATGACAGCAGCATCTCCTTCAGGCTTCTCCACCCCACTAATCTGGTCCTGGACCTCCTGGAGGGACGGTGCACCATCACATCCCCCGTGTGGGCGGGACACTACTTGGGGAAATATCATCCAGACGTACTGGCATGAACCCGTGACTATCATGGTCTCTGGTTTAAGTGACTGCAGTTAGGCACATACAGGTCGAATTATGGCCTGGAAGTGTTCTTGTTTATTGTTTGAGTGGACTATAACCTGTTACATGTGAGATAACCCAAGCCTAGATATGTTCTATTTATCTTCTTTCTTCTGCAACTAGTCACAGGATGGATAAATTAAGGCCTGGCAGTATCCTCATTTCACCTTATTCTTATTTCCCCTACCAGACTACCTGTTTATCTGAGTGCAAATTTTCACATACCCTCTGTTCTATATGTAATTTGTAATGCTGTCAGCGACAAATAGTGTCATCTGAACGAACTTTCAGGACTTCTCAAGCTTACTTGAGAGACTGTGGACACCTGCTCGGAGTTATTCTTCTGAATTTACAGAAGCAGAGTTCCCCTTCCACTAGATTATATAAGTGAATTCTGGAGGTGTTTCATAATGGAGTTGTGGCCATTCAACTTTGTACTCCTTGACCTTACTTGGGTGGCTAGCTCATCGTCGGAGGAGACTTTAACCTGGTTCTGGAGCTAAGGACAGATCCTCTCCAACTTCTAAATCTTTATCCTCAGCAGCTAAGGCCCTTAAAAAAGAACTAGAAAATCTCAATTTAATCGATGTGTGGAGAGTCAGACACAAATCTCTTTGTGAATACTCTTTCTATTCACACGTACATAACAGTTACTCCCGGATGACATTTGTTATGCACGCAGGGAAGGAGCATCTCGTTACCTCGTGCAAATATTTGGCTAAAATACACTCAGATGATGCTCCTCTCCTGCTCCACATGACCAAGCAGAACCAAAACAAAAAACCCAAACGTTAGAGGTTCCCCATTCATTTGGTTAGTGATGAGGACTTCATCAAATGAACTAATGAACAGATTGATTTCTTTCTCACCACAAATGCAGGTTCTGCTTTCCCAAAAAAAAAAAGAAACAATGTCAATCTAAAATGAGGACACAAAACCTGTCTGAAACATCCAATCTGCAAACTGTACACAACTTCTGTTGGAGCCCGAAACCTGGTTAAACGTACAGACCCCACTACCCATAATGCTCCTGTGAATCCTCCCCAGTGTTTCATTAGCAGCTGGAACCACAGTGACTCTGATAAAACAGGAATTAGCAGAATCCATCTGATATGAAGCTGTGGTTTGAATACCACTTCCCTCCTCTTTGAAGAGTAGTCAGATATCTGGGTTCAGGTTTTTGTACAGCCTCTTCTACACTTTGTATCACTGTGTTTCTAGAGCACAGTAGTAGAGAGCTGTGTCTGCCAGGGTTAGATCTCTGATGGTCAGTGTAGTTGATGTTGCTGATGTTTCAGATCCATATCTTCTATCAGGAATATTTTGTCTACCACTCCATGATTTTGCTCCTTTCCTGAGTATAAACTGAGGTGCCTGAAGGTCAGAATGATGTTTGTACCAGTTAAGGTAAATATAGTCTTCATCTGTCTGATAGTTGCATGTGAGTGTGACAGATTCTCCTTCTCTTCACTGACTTCCTCTTGTACAGGAGAGATTGTGTCTCCAGCTATTAGTCCTGGAAAAAGTAGAGCAAATGAAGCCATTAGACTAACATTGTTCATGAGGCTGAGAGGAGAAGACAGTGGAAAATGGCAGCTGTACAGTGTTACTCTGTGGACACAAACAGCTCAGCTGTTTCCATAAATCTTTAGAAAAGAATAAAAAGATGTTGTGCTTTCTATCTTACCAAAGAAAAGAGCAGCAAGAATAATCCCCAGCCAATGTTCCATCTCTACAACAAGGTTTAAATCAACAGGAGAAACTAGCTGATGTTCAACATTCAGTCTGAGAATTGTTCTCTTCACAGCAGCAGTTATTATTGACAGAATGGTTGAACACAGTGCAGAAGTAGTGCACCGCCTACTTGATAATGTGGCTCAGCTTGGATTAACAGCAGCTACAGTGTCATCTAGTGGCCAATCAGAATCAGACCACAGAAGAAGAAAAGATGCCACTGAAACTTCAGACTAGTCCAGCAGCATAATCCAGTTGTCAGCTGATGATCTGTTTGTTCAGCGTTTTCCAAACTCAACATAGTTAAAGACTCTACTTCTGTGCTGCGTTATCACCTCCCCACATCTCTGAAGTTGTGGATTTACAGCAGCAATTAACAAAGTGATGCTACAAACTGTTGAGTCACCTTTCAAGCTTACAGGTGGAGAGGATTTGATAGTGAAACGAGAAATTTTCACTGGAATATTCCTTCAGACTAACAAAACCCACATCTGGATGCTGAGATCAGGTCTAGTTTCTGAGTACAGTCCAGTATCACATACAGAGTCTCACTGGATTTTACATCCAGCATCATCAGTGAAGACTCCCCATACTGTCCTGCCTTAACATGGAGGAAAACTGATGGAAACCTCAGGACAGGAAGTTCAGGGAGACCAAGATGTCGGTGTGTTAATCAGGAATTTAAACATTATCTTATCTACATAAATAACATCACTCTCTTATTGTCAGTATGTCAGAGCTACAAACACTCTCCTTTTATTGTCAATGCCTCATTTTTCTTCTAGTTTTCATCATCAGTGCAATGAATCCAGACTGTATGATAAACTGAAGTTTAACAGTGTGACTCCCTCTAGTGGACGTTGTGGAGTATTCTGTTGTCTTTGCTCCAAAGGTTTTTGTACAGAGTTTTGGTGTTTCCTGTCACTGTGGGCCTCACAGCACAGTAGTACACAGCAGAGTCTGTCACTGCAGCAGAGGAGATCTGCAGATCCATTTGGGTTTTTATCATCACTCACTTTAAAAGATAGTCTAGGGACGGAATCTGATATTGGTAGTCCTGTTCCTGAGTGTGAAATAAGGAACTTTGGTGGTTTTCCTGGATATTGTCGATACCAGAAGAAATAATCACTACCAGTTGCTTTTTTAGAGTATTTTGTAGGACAGAGTAACAGAGCTGCCTTCTAAAGTGAACTCTTCATTCCTGACTGCAGTGAGTTCTTCACAGCTGACACCTGAAGGAAGAGATAACTCTGTTATTTCATGTTGTAAAAGACTCAACAAATGAATCCCATCCAGAAAAGTTAGTAATGAAACTTTCTCAGCAGGATCTCACATACCTGTTAGAATGGATAGTAACAGTAGAGAAAGTACATAATAGTCCAATGACAGCATGTTGAATAAAGGGAATGTTTCTGCTTTGTGTATTGAACTCTGCTGAATATGGAAGTTCCTCTCTCTTCTATAGTTCACTAACAGCTTAGCTCCTCCCTCAATCTCTCCGTCTCCTCGCAGCTCTGGATTTTCACTTCTCTCTGTTCCACTTCCTACCTTACCAGTAAATTCTACAGGATGTGAAAGTTTTTGCTTTATTTTCTGTAAATGAGACGTAGGTAACACTTTATTTTAAGGTGCTTGTAATAGGCAGTAATAAACAGTTAATAAGACACTTATAGGATGCTTATAAACAACAATATAAGTGTTAATTAAAGCCTAATAAACTATTAATTGATTAATTATTGCTGATAAGACAATTATAGGCCTTTATTAGAGCTATAAGTTATATATACCTCATGAATGCAAGATTGGACATCACATTGTAATTTGCACTCCTAATACAGCTACCCTTTATACTTCAGTACATTTCTTATTTTCTTAGACAACTAAGATGGTTTGTGAAGGTTTTATCTTGTTCCTGTCGACTTTAAATGTGTATTTTATGATGATAAAATGACAGTTAATTTGAATAGAGTCTGGTGGGTTTGGCGATTTCAGGGATGTTTCATGTTAAAACAAAACAGATCTTACTCTTTAACAAAAGCTTGACCTCAGCTGGGATCCTTTCCATAATGTTGTCAGACACTAAGAATAATTATCTGAGCGTGTCAGTGGCAAAACAAGCACGTTATGGATGGAAACTGAAGGTGTGCAGCGGCATATTAATGTTACATTGTAGCTTGTTTCACGCTGCCACTGCAGCCATCTCTTGGACCAATTTCTAATGTCCAGGTTGAGAGAAAACACCCTAAGACATTATTCAAGCTGCTCTAAAAATCCAAGTGCTAAAGTTAGCTTACACAACATGCCTTATTTTATATCTGCATGCTAACATTAGCTTAAACTACATGCCTTATTTTATATCTGCATGCTAACATTAGCTTAAACTACATGCCTTATTTATATCTGCATGCTAAAGTTAGCTTAAACTAATGCCTTATTTTATAGCTGCATGCTAAAGTTAGCTTAAACTAATGCCTTATTTTATAGCTGCATGCTAAAGTTAGCTTAAACTACACGCCTTATTTTATAGCTGCATGCTAACATTAGCTTAAACTACATGCCTTATTTTATATCTGCGTGCTAATGTTAGCTTAAACTACACGCCTTATTTTATAGCTGCATGCTAAAGTTAGCTTAAACTACATGCCTTATTTTATAGCTGCATGCTAAAGTTAGCTTAAACTACATTCCTTATTTTATAGCTGCACGCTAACATTAGCTTAATCTACATGCCTTATTTTAAACTACATGCCTTATTTTATAGCTGCATGCTAAAGTTAGCTTAAACTACATGCCTTATTTTATAGCTGCATGCTAAAGTTAGCTTAAACTACATGCCTTATTTTATACTACATGCTAAAGTTAGCTTAAACTACACGCCTTCTTTTATAGCTGCATGCTAAAGTTAGCTTAAACTACACGCCTTATTTTATAGCTGCATGCTAAAGTTAGCTTAAACTACACGCCTTATTTTATAGCTGCATGCTAAAGTTAGCTTAAACTACACGCCTTATCTTATAGCTGCATGCTAAAGTTAGCTTAAACTACACGCCTTATCTTATAGCTGCATGCTAAAGTTAGCTTAATCTACATGCCTTATTTTATAGCTGCATGCTAAAGTTAGCTTAAACTACATGCCTTATTTTATAGCTGCATGCTAAAGTTAGCTTAAACTACATGCCTTATTTTATAGCTGCATGCTAAAGTTAGCTTAAATGACATGCCTTATTTTATAGCTGCATGCTAACGTTAACTGTCAATATTAATAAAAATGTATTTTATAAGCTGCCTATAAATATTAAGATTTTTTAACCCTAACCCTCTACAAGTGTCTTACAAGGAAATAACAATTCTGTTAATTTATCAATAACCAGCCCTTATAAAATGTTAATAAACAGCTTAATAATGTTTATGACAGGTAAATAAACATCAACAAGTTCCTAATAAGGGCCTATAAGTGTTTTATCAATAATAAATGAGTTAATTGTGCTTTAGTTAACACTTATTTGTGTTATAAACATCTTTATAAAGTGTTTTATTATTTTAATTGCTGCTTATTAACTGTTAATTACTGCTTATTACAAGCACCTTCAAATAAAGTGTTACCGAGACATATTTATATACTGGTGTTCTTAATTCTCTGCAATTATGCTTTTCTTTCTTTCTGATTTTCTTTTCTATAAGTCAGCCAAAGTGAAAGCACTTGTGATTAACTTAAAGAAAATAGAGCTCACAGCCGGATGCTGAGTTCATCAATCAGTTATCGTCTATTCCATAAACCAATCACAATGTGTTTTAAGACTCCATATTATTGACATGGTGTCATGGTTTTGGGTTTTGATGTTGTTATTTTCTATTTTATGTTGTATCTCCTGTGTCTTGTCTTACTTTATTTCCTGCCCTCGTGTTTTCCTGCCCGTTTGATTGGCTGCCCTGTCCTAATTAGTTTCACCTGTGTCTACTTAATCTCCCCTCACTTGTGTGTTTAGTCTGTGCGCCTGCCTTGTCTTTGTCTATATGTCAAGCTTTCTAGCCATTTCCCAGTTTTTTCCTGTGTTTTGGATTTTTGGCCTGATGTATTAGACCGTTTAGATTTGGTTTATTGCTGCTTCCTTTGGATGTGTTTGCTATGTGTCTGCCTGTGTGGACCTTGGCCTGCCTCAGCTTGCTGTAAGTCAGTGTACTCTTTTATTTTGAAAACCATAAAACTGAACCTGCCTCTGGTTCTGGGTCTGGTCCACTCCCTCGTGTTCCTCTTTGCCCAATTGAACTTACTGTGACACAAAGATATTATCTCTGTATGTTCCCTTTGCCTATAGGTTTAAAATCATGATTGAAAAACCCTCGAGGAAGATCATTCAGAGACATCCCCTCCTAATGAAAGGCTTCCTGCTAAGTGTTGTTAAAATGTTTTATACCTATAAGATATTACAAATATTTCATTGATTCATGTAGAATATAAGTAATTTAAGACTTCATCATCACACTGAAGTTTAACAGTGTGTGACTCCCTCTAGTGGACGTTGTGGAGTATTCTGTTGTCTTTGCTCCAAAGGTTTTTGTACAGAGTTTTGGTGTTTCCTGTCACTGTGGGCCTCACAGCACAGTAGTACACAGCAGAGTCTGTCATTTTAGCTGAGATGATCTGCAGATTCACACGTTTCTCTTTGTTAATGTGAGCTGAGAAAACAGAATCAGTTGGATAAATCGATCCTCCCTCTGTGATGGAGAGCAGGAACTCTGGTCTGGATCTCTGGTATTGTCGGTACCACTGGATATTGGTGATAACACCCTCATATTTACAGGTCAGGTTGATGTTTCCTCCCTCTGCAACATGTTCTTCAGGACTTTCTGGCGTTATGCTGTTCATGGAACCCAGGGCTGCAAAATGAGTCATTCATGTCAGTTAGTCTGCAAGAGATTCTAACATCAAGAGACTCAACGGAGGTTCTTGACTTTCTGGATTCATTCAATAAACCAAATGTCTGTTTCTATCATGGAAGTTGTTCCCTTCCACAGAGAAACCTCTAGTTCTGAAATGTAGACCAAATATCTGGTTAATCCAGCAGGTTAATGAGCCTTTCATCTGTGTTCCAACACTCACCTATGAAGTGAGAGCAAAGTAAAAAGAGGTAAAGCAACATGTCTTTGGAGTTGTTAAAGCCAGACAGACAGCAGATGAGCAATGTTCTTCCACTGCAGTAGAATGAAGAAACTAAACAGCCTCTCTGCTGCACAGCCCTTCTCCTCAACATCAAGCTGATTGTGCTTTTAGTTCCTCAAACATTTCTGCTCTGGAGACGCAAAGAATCTCATTGGTTGAGTTGGACTTCAGTGGGCGGGGCCAGAGAATCCCCTTTTTAGAGATTGGCTGTCTACCAAAGTTCAGTTCAGCCAGTGAGATTATTTGTGCATCCAGAGCAGCTCTGCCTCAGAGAAATGTTTCCTGAATGTCCACTTTCAGTTCTTCACACCATTGTGAGACCGAGGCAGGTCCCACTAGAAGGAAGCCTACCTGAAGACCTGCTCTCTATTCTGGGAACATGGAGGACATTTCATTAGGGACGTCCTGATCGGGTTCTTTTGTCCCCTACAGGTGCTTTGCTCAGTCTTTTAATATGACGTATCTGTCCACACAGAGTCCTGATCTGATACCTGTATGCTTGACAGTTGAATAATAGCTGTCATCTCATCTGATAAAACACATCATAGGTGGTCACAGGCCTTGTTGTAAAGCTCTAGTAGGACAGTGTCTGAAATATCCAGAGGGTAGGGCGCACCGTGACTCCAAAAGACTGTATAAACCTGTAATTCTCTACCACAGCTTTGAATTTAATCTTGGTAATCCTTTTGGCCTTGTCCCTGTCTGAAGGAAATGTCTCTCTCCTTTATAGTATCGTCAGTCTTTGTTGCTTTGGTGCAGCCTTTGCTGAGTTACCTGAGTTCACTCACTGTATTCTGTTAGCTTCCGTATCAAAGTGGTATTTTTTATTTTTTCATTTAATTTAACAGGGACAGTTCACATTAATCAACACCGTAGTTAGACTTCAATGTAAATGTACATCAGAACAATGTTTCAACAAGTACTGCAAGAAAAATACATTAAAAGTATCATGCATAACTACATTACAAAAGTGATTAAAGTGCGTGTCATGGGGCTACCTCATGCCTTCATTTAAGCCAGCGGTAGCATTGGTCTTAGCATGCTGAGCTAACCTTAGCTAAACATTAGCATAGGACTTTTAGCATTAGCATTACCTTTAGCATATGGGCTAGCATCAATGGACTCATGGCATTTCATGTCATTTCATTTCAGTTCATTTAAGTACTAGTCAGAAGAGTTGAAATCATGATTGGATAAATACAACACATACACAGTTCATTTCAAGTCATTTATTTTAGCTTATTGGATTTACCCAAGGTCATCCAAATGTTTGTATGTTTCATTCACCTGTTCTCATCCTCAAGCAGGGATCTGGGTTCAAGTTTTTTGCATTTTCTCTTTAATGACTGTTTTAGCTTGAGATTTACTTGCAGAACTTGTATATCAACTGACTTTGATTTAAGTGCTTGTTTTGCCAGAATATCAGCGTCTTCATTTCCTTCTACCCCTACATGGGCAGGAACCCAAACAAAGCGACAGTCCAGCCCTTATGATATAATCTACATAGAGAGCTATGAATACTAAATACCAGATCCAGCCTACAGGACTTAACAGATTTAATACTGGTGAGTGCTGCCCAGCTATCTGATGCAATGACCACCTTGCTTTCCTTATTTTCTTCTATCCACTGTAATGCCATCAAAATGGCCATAAGCTCAACTGTATATACTGACAGATGATCTCTTTTTAATGCCTAGTTTGTATGCTGGGATGTATATGGCAGCTCCTGTCCGTCCGGTCTCTGGATCTTTAGAGCCACCAGTAAAGACCATGTGGTTATCTCTATAGTGCTGTTCTATGTAACTTTCTGCTATTCTTCCCATGTGTGCTTGCTTGGGTTTCTTTTTGATTATTTGCTGTACATGCAGGTCAATGGATGGATTTACAAAAAACCACGGAGGAAGATCTGGATATGGGACTACTGGGATATATTTTATACTGCACAGGCCAAGACTTTCTGCTTTCGCATTTCCCACCCATCCAAAACTGAAACAGCTACTTTTATTGTGTTCCCAACATTGTTCTAGGCTGGCTTTAGCGCAGGGTGAGAGCTACAGTGTCCCTGAAGATTAGCCCAGTATGTTAGCATAATTCTTGTTCTTCTTATTCTTAGAGGCTGTTCCCCCATTTCCACTTGCATGGCAGCCACTGGAGAGGTCTTAAATGCTCCACTGCATGTCCTTAACGCTTGTGCCTGTTCCACATCTAGTTTTTTAAGATGCCATTCTGCTCCTGACATATATGCTATACATCCATAATCTAGTGTAGATCTCATCAAGGTCTGATATATTTTAAGCAATGATGTTGTAGTGGCCCCCCAGTCCCTTCCTGACAGACATCTTATAAAAGGTTATTGATTTTTTGCATTTGTCTTTGACCTTATCGGTGTGCTGTTTCCAGGTCAACTTTTCATCAAACATCACTCCAAACAGTCTGATAACTTTTACTTGTTCGAGGGTTTGATCATATAATTTTAAGGACACTTCTTTATGTCTCCTGGAAAAACATATCACTTGTGTCTTTGCACCCGACACCTTAAAACCCCAGTTATTTGCCCACTGTCCACCTCCACAATTGCTGCCTGTAATTTTTTCTGAATAAATTTCAAATTCCGTCCTCTTATTCATAGGGTGCCATCGTCTGCATACAAGGACTTCTCAATACTTGTGTCCACTTTTTCAAAAATATCATTGATCATGATGTTAAATAGTACTGGACTACACACTCTGCCTTGTGGAGTACCATTTTCAACTTTATAGAGTCTTGAACATTCTATGCCCACCCTGACCTCTATTGCCCTGCCAAATAAAAAGTCCGACACCCAGTTGTACAGTCTACCACCTACACCTAATTTATTTAATTTGATAAGTAACCCTTCCTTCCATAACCTATCGTATGCTTTTTCAATATCAAAAAAGACAGCTACCACAACCTCCCCATTTGTCTGAGCTTTTTTGATTTCAGATTCCAAACATAAAATAGAGTCCATTGTATTTCTCCCTTTGCGAAACCCACTTTGATCTGGTGAGTACAGATCTCTGCTTTCTATAGAGAATGTTAATCTGTCTGTTATCATATGTTCCATGGTTTTCCCCAACTGTGACGTGAGTGCTATTGGTCTATAACTTGAGGGGTCTGATGGATCTTTCCCAGCTTTTACTATTGGTACTATGATTGATTGTTTCCATGCTATTGGTATTTTGCCTGTTTCCCAAATCTGGTTAAATAATCTTAAAACTACAGGAAGTGCACTATCTTCCAAGTGAGCTAACATGCTATAACAGATGTTGTCCTTCCCTGGAGATGATTGTCTTGTCTTTGAGATAGCCCTCCTTAACTCAAATAAGCTAAATGGTACATCTAAATCATCAGTTGTTGTGCTCTTCTGTATATTGACACCTGGGTTCATGGCAAGAGTGTTGTCTCTGCACTTTCTGGCTTCGACTAATAAATTATCTGAAATGCCTGCTACTCCCTGATATACTAATGTTAAGTCAATTGCACTTTCTGTATTTTGAACACTGTTATATCTGGTGCCACTTCCATCATTCATGCAAACTAATCCCTTATCCACAATTAATTCCTCTATGATTAATCCATTAGTATCTGTCTTTTTACTTCCCCACAGTGTACTATGTGCATTAAAATCACCGCACCAGACCACTTTATCCCGTGTTTGCCCACCCACAGTATTCAATGTGTCTATATTTAATCTATTGCAAGGGTTATAATAATTAATTATTGTTAGTTCAGCTTTTGACTACTATTGCTTCATGCTCTTTTCCTACACTCATCAAACTAAACCTTGTCCCATTTAGCACAAACGTTGCTACCCCACCACCTTTTCCATTCACCCAATCATTCCTAATTGCTGTGTAACCCTGAATTACAAAGTCCCATTGTGGTTTTAGCCATGTTTCCTGTATGCATGTAATATTGGGTTTATCTTGGAGGTTTGAGATAAAATGCTTAAATTCCTGTCCATTAGCAATTAGACTTCTTGCATTCCATTGCAGTATAGTTAGGATCATGAAGATCCACCACCCCATGACAGTGCTTGTGAGCTGGTGTTCCTCCACTTAATTGTTCCTCAACCTCCTCCCACACTAACCCCTTGATTCCCAAGTACTTTTCTGCTGCTTCAACTATTATTTAGATTTTTTCTGTTTTCTTCTGTTTGCACAGAGCAATTTACCACTTCGACCATAAACAAAACAAACTCATTTTTTCCCCACCATCATAGTGTCTTCCTTGATTTTGTCACATCCCTCACATGTTCTTGACTTTTTACATTCTGCACTAGCTTGTTTATTGTTTGGTCTGTCTGGTTGCCAACCTACTCTGTTGGTTGCTTCAGCGTATGTTATCCCTTCTGATGTTTTAATTCTCTGTATTTCTACAGCTCTCTTACTAGACTCGCATCCCCTGTAGGCCGAGCTGTGTTCTCCTCCACAGTTACAGCATTTTAGCTTAGCTCCATTTACGCATTTCCCGTACTCATGTTCACCACCGCATCTTCCACACCTTGTTTGCCCTTACATACAGCTGCTACATGTCCATATTTTTGACACTTAAAGCACCTCAGAGGTGGGGGAACATAATGTTTGACATCGTAGCACATATAACCTATATATACTTTAGATGGTAGACTTTCCTCATCAAAAACAATCATAACAGACAAGCTGTCACATCTTTCACCATTACGTGTTGTTTTCAAGCGTTTTGCCTCGGCTACCCGTGCTCCTTCCACATTTTCCTTCACTTGTTCTACTGACAAGTAACCCTTCATTCCATAACATATCGCACTATCTTCAATTTTGTTAAGCAGAACAGCCTTCCTTTGCTGATCAGTGTCCCTGCAAAAAACCATCAGTGCTCCATTTCTCATTACTCGTGCACTTTTCACATTGCCAACCAACTTGTTTATAGCTTTTGTTAAATGAACCGGGTTCCACTCGTCGAATGAGGCTCCCTCCTGAATCATTTTAATCATTACTTTTTTTTAATTTATTACAAGAATTATATAGTTACAGTTCACGTTTTTATAAGGAAGAAAAAACAAAGACAGTGAAAAAAACATAAATAACAAAAAACAAACAACAAAATAAATAAATTATAAAACAAAAATAAAGTATACAGCCAGAGTGTCAAACAATAAATATCAGTTAAATTAATTATAAAGTTATATTAGATAAATGTTGTAAACATTTTGATGCTGATTTACTCTTCAGTCCAGAAATACAGACTATATCATTTTTTAAGTCAAATTTAAAAACATTGAAAAGAGGTTTGTTCTTCATAAATTTTGATTTATGAATAAAGAATTTTCCAAGCAAGATTAATAGATTGACTATGTATTGTACAGAGGAGTTTGAATCAGAGAAATAAAATAAAATGTCAAAATTGGATATTTTTACGTTTGAGCCAAAGTGTCCATTAATGAAGCCTTGTATATCATTCCACATAGAAGAGCTGTATGAACAGCTATAGAATAAATGGTCCAACGTTTTGTTTCCAGAGAGCAGAAGGAGCATTTTTCGTCTACAGTAGGGATAAATTTCGAGATAATCTCGTTACAGGGGTAACAATGGTGAAGAATTTTAAATGATATTTCTTTAACTTTGTTTGTAATTAAAAAATTTTGTGGGTTACTCCATGCTCTATTCCAATTAATATTTTCATACCGGGGGGTCCATTTGTGCCTGCATGCAGGGATAGATTTTGCACATAAAAGGTTCTTAATTACTTTGTTGTTGACTTTTTTGTCTAGAAAAGATAGACCATTTATTAAAACACTGCTGGACAAAAATACATTCATTTGATCCAGATCTTTCTCACCTCTAAGTAAGGTTATGATCCCATTGGGAATAGCTCTGGTTACAACGTCAAATTATTTTCTTGGAGGATGAAAGTTAAATTTATGAGTAAAGTCTTCATATGTTAAAATTTGATTTGAGTTATTTAACAGTTGGGCTACCAGTACAATGTCATGTTTAAACCAGTTTTGTATAAAGAGAGTCTTGTTTCTATATATGATGTTCCTGTTGTTCCAGATAAAACATTTGTGAGGGGAGAAATTGTGTTTGTATAAAAGTGACCAACAAGTTAGAGCCTGTTTATGGAAGTTTGACAGTTTGACTGGCAGTCTGTTGATGGAGTATGGGCACTGAAGCAAGAATGTGATTTTACCAAGTTTTTCAAAAATAAAGTTTGGAACAATGTTCCACAAACTGTTTGGATTTTTCAAAAATCTTTTAAACCAGTTCATTTTTAATAATTCATTGAAAAGCGAGAAGTCAATTACCGATAAACCCCCTTCCTCAATTTTATTGGTCAAGATGTTTTTCCTGATTTTATGGGGCTTCTTCCTCCATATAAAATTATATAGTAGTTTGTCTAGATTGGCACATTGTAATTTAGTTATTTCTATAGATGTAAATAAATATGCTGCTCGTGAGAGACCTTCTGCCATATGTAGATATATCTCTTGTAAGCCAAGAATCAAACTTTTTATTAATAGAGTGTACAGTGAAGACAGATTACTCTCTGTCATTAACTTATGATTATGACTGATTTTTACTCCAAGATAGGTTACTAAATTCTTTATATTTATCCCACAAATTTGACCCGAGTGCTTATTTTTAAGAGAAAACAGCTCACATTTTGATAGATTTAGATTCAATCCTGAGCTTTCAGAGAATTTATTCACAACCTTTAGTGCAATTCCTATTTGGGATTCATTTTTTAGAAACAGGGTTGTGTCGTCAGCCAGCTGTGATATTTTTATTTCTCTTTCGTTTAATGTAATTCCTTTGATTGAACTCTTGTGAATTAGGACACAAAGGATTTGGGCTACAATCAAAATAAAAGAGCGATGTGGGGCAGCCTTGGCGGATCCCTTTCTTTATGTAAAATCTAAGTGAGGTTCCATTCGCCTATTTAACACAACTGTTTCCTCCCATGTACAGAGTTTTCACAGCATTAATAAAATTCTGATCAAAATTAAAACATTTTAAAGTGTCAATAATAAATTTGTGGCTTACCGTGTCAAAAGCTTTTTGAAAGTCTAAGAATAGGATAAGGTGTTCATCATCTAGAAAGTCTTTGTATTCCATCAGATCCAGAAGCGAATGTTATTGGCTATGTGACGGTCTTTCATGAAACCAGATTGGCATTCATCAATTAAAGTGTGTAATTTAGATTAGAGACGTTTTGCAAAGATAGATGCTAGAATCTTATAGTCATTATTTAGCAATGTAATGGGTCGCCAATTTTCAATTAGTAGAGAGTCTTTGTGAGGTTTTGGAATAAGTGTTATGACGCCTTGCCTCAGAGAGGGAGGGAGTTCCCCTCTGTCCAGAGATTCTTTGAAGACAGCTAGGAGAAATTTACCTAATGACTCAGAGAAACATTTATACATCTCAGAAGTGAGGCCATCACAGCCTGGTGATTTATTGTTCTTTAACTGAGTTATTCCCCAATTAATCTCCTCAATAGTTATGTCCTGACAACAGATTTTATTATATTCTTCATCCACACAGTTAGGTGAGTCAATAAGGTTAAAGATTTCATTTGGATCTTTGAGATTATTATCTTTTGAGTAAAGTTGTTCGTAGAAAGCACATATATAGTTTGATATTTATTTACTGTCCTCACTAATCTTTTCCCCAATATTAAGTTTTCTTTCTTAGTATTGATTTCTTGTCTTCTTTTTTCCATGGTAAAGAAATATCTGCTGTTTTTCTCTCCCTGTTCCATCCAACTCCTACGTGACCTTATAAAAGCTCCTTTTGCTTTGTTCTCATATAAAACGTCTAGTTGATTTTGTAAGTCTAATAAGGCATTGTTATCTTCTTGGCTCAGCTGCTTTTTTTCAGTAAGTATGTTTATATTGTTGATAGCGTGTATGTTATGTTCTTCTTTTTGTGTGCCATTATCTTGCCATAACCCGAGCAGACGCCTCTAATTTTGTATTTGAGAAGTTCCCATGATGTCCCAAAATGATTCCCTTTTCTTGCAGCTTCCCATTGTTCTGAGATAAGGAGTTCTATTTTCATTTTTAGTTCCTCATGAGATAATAGAGAATTATTTAATTTCCAGTAACCGCTGGAGAATCTCCCTCTTTGTTCCTTGCTGACCTGAATAGATAAAGAGATGGCCTTATGGTCTGTCAGAACAGCAGGAGAGACGTGCATGACTCAACGGAGGGCTCTAACTCAGCCGAGATCAACCAGAAATCTCTTCTGGACTGTAGCGTATGGTTTCTGTTGCTCCACGTGTATGTTTTCAACAATGTATTTTTTTCCCTCCATATATCAATCAGATCCAGTCTTTTTGTAAAGTCAATTAGTTTTTTTGAGTTTGGAGCTAGTTTTGGCGGGCACCTGTCTAATTGGTTATCCATAACCATATTAAAGTCACCGCCCAAAATAACCTTAGCTACAGGATATTTAGACATCAGCTCATTTAAAACCGAGTCCAGCTCCTCCAAAAGTTTCGAATTATGAGAGAGTGAGCAGTGCCCATAGACGTTGCCTAAAATAAAAAATGCATCTTCCAAACAGGTAATAGTAATAATCCAGTGACCATTGGTATCCCTAACGGTATTAACAACCTTTCCTTTAAATTTATGAGTGAGAGTAGCAACCCCTGCTGAGTGGTTGGATCCAAGAGTCAACCAGATGTCCTCTCCCCATTGACTCTTCCATAAATTTTCGTCCTCTTTACATGAGTGAGTCTCTTGGATGAAAATAATATCAGCATCGTAGTCCTTACAAAAAATGAAGATGGCTTTTCTTTTAACAATGTTTCGTAGTCCTCTGGCATTTGTAGAAAGTAGTTTCATCAACCTCTAAAGAACAGTTCTCTTTGCGAGAGAAAAACAACCTAAGCAATAACAGCTTCTGCCTCTTAAAAGTGGATTTGGAACATTTTAAAGTAATTACAGAGTGCTTGTGTTATTCATAAATGACTGATTGGGTTAATATAAAGTATAATATGTATTTATATATGTATGTATATTATTAGTTATTATTAATATATAATAAAACCCTGCAAGAGGATGGAATTCAGCCCTCTGAATAGATATAGCGTTAGCCAACATAGGTATTAGAACAGTTACCTGAACAGATGTTCTTACCCCTTAAAACAGCCACAGAAAGATAGGGCACAGGTTCCTAGTGTAGCTCATTAGGAACCCTCTTAAAGGATCTCCACATCCTCTATGAAGGCTCGGGTTCCTCTGAAAAAAGCTCGCTTTCCTTGTTTCCTCGCTTCTTCGATGCGGGGCCACAGCCTCTCTCGGGTCTTCTTGTCAGCCTGAGTGAGATCCTCGCCAAAGCGGAGCCTCTTCCCCCTCAGGAAAGTGTGGTTTCGTGCATTTTTCCAAATGTCGTCCGAATTTCCATGAGTTTTATAGTTTTTTCATTACTGTTGCAGAGCTCAGATAACTTTTTGTTGTCATTTTTCAAAGCTTCGATTTCAGCGAAGGCAAAATTCATGGAGGTTTTCAGCTCTTCGATGCCTGACTTGTTGTCTCTTACCATCAGTTCCAGGTTATCAGCTCTCTGGTTAACTGCAGCTAGAATGTTAGCCTGAAGATCCTCCAGGGACAAGTCGCTCTTTTCTTTCCTTTTTACTTTGAAGGCAGGGCTGGAAGAGGGGCTACCAACCGGTGTAGCAGCCTCCGAGTCTGTTGAAAAGTCGTCGTCCATTTTCCCGCCGTTGTTTTCTTTTTGGCTAGCAAGGTAGTTGTTATCCGTTAGCTTCAGCACTTGAGCTCTGTCTTTGCATTTCTGTTTCCTATTTTGCTTTTGTTCGGACATACTATGGCGAAAGAACGTTTCCGACTGCAATAATGTAGTTCCACCGTCGTTAACAGCAAAGTTGGGAGGACAGAAAACTGTTATTAAGCAAACCGCTCTGTGGATGCGACTGAGCGCTGCTCCGCCATCACGGGAAGTCGTTTAATCATTACTTTGTACTCTTCGTTTCTACCTTCTGTTGAAGCTAGATGTTGCTCATTATCGGTTTCCTCTGAGTGAGAACTCTCATTTTGCTTACTCTTTTTCCCCCCGTTTTCGTTTGCTATTTCCCTTTTCCACAATTTTCCATTTTCCATTTCTGCCGCCGCCATTTTCCAATAATTTAGTTATATATATTATTGAACACATCTTTGTTACTGCCATCTGGTTAATGCTTGCATTTCAGATATTATACTGTATTGTTGGTTTGGACATCAGGGCTCAGTGGATTGACATTTAATGCAATTGTAGCCTATTGGAATATAAGATTATTCCCTTCAGCTGAAGGGGCAAAAATAAGTCAAATTTATAGACTCACTCAGTTGTAGGAAGGTCTGGAACACCAGAACTTCACATGAATTAAACCAGCTGCCATGATTGCTGGATTTTATGATGGGATCTATAATCCAATATTGTCTGCAAAATAATGGAACCTGATGTTGTGTATTAAAAATAATTTGATCTGAGAGGACCTAGGATTGAACCCTGTGGTACACCACAAGAAATCACATCCTGACAGAAAAACTGAGAAACTTCTTTTATAAAGACGAGAACAAAAGCAATGAAAACCTGAGTCTGATGCCAACCAGTTTATAGACATGCTTAATTCAAACTGTGAACATGCTTTTCTCCAATACTGGAGTACAACAGTACATACAGTATATTGACAGTAATACATAAATTTGTTCAAGTTGAAATAAATCCAGAGTGCATCATCACACTGAAGTTTAACAGTGTGTGACTCCCTCTAGTGGATGTTGTGGAGTATTCTGTTGTCTTTGCTCCAAAGGTTTTTGTACAGAGTTTTGGTGTTTCCTGTCACTGTGGGCCGCAGAGCACAGTAGTACACAGCAGAGTCAGACAGCTGAAGCTTCTGGATCTTCAGAGGAACTGATGTCTTGTTGATAGTGGCATCAACTCTCTCTTTCTCTAAAGGGGTATCCTGTGTTCCAGAGTACCGTTGCAGCATAAACTTTGGGTAATCATTTTCTTCTTGTTTGTACCAGAACAAATAGGAATATGTAGTTGTTGTCTCAAAAGTACAGTCAAGTGTAACTGTGTCTCCTTCAGCAGCAATGACATCTCCTGCTGGCTGGGTCACTCTGTCTTCTCCTTTACACTCTGGGGAAGAAGAGAACATGCAGAGGAAGAGATGGATCAATAAAGATGATTGATTAAAGGAGAACAATCAGTAGGTTTAAAGAGTTACCTAGCCAGAGAGTCAGAATCAGGATGTTTCTCAGCCAGTGGTTCATGTCTGCAGTGAGAGGGGAGGAGAGAGAGGAAGAACATTGATACTCTGATGGATCTGGGCCTTCACATCATTGGCCCTTCCTCTTCATCATCTGTTGAGGAACTCTCAACATTTACATCTCATTTACATCTCAGCTGTTTAGCTGATGCTCTTATCCAGAGCAGCTCATAATGAGGAGCTTTAACATGTGAACTTTCTGTTACAACAAAGTCTCTTTAACCACTTTTCACCCTGGAATAGTTAATTCATCAACATGGGTCTGTAATCATTTTAGTTTGTCTCATCATCAGTGATACCAAAGCATTCTGTGTAGAAGAAGACTTCCTTGTGGAGTGCCTTACTGTACAGAAATTGCCTCAATTAAACACCATGATCTGGATTAACTGTGTTTTATGAATAACAGGAGTAATATTGTAATGTGTCTTTAGATTGTGTTGTCAGTGTCCACTTGGTGGCGCTGCTGTTCAGTTAAAGGAGGAGCTGAAGTGAGTAAATCTTCAGAGGAGCTGTCAGGTTTTTGTACAGAGTTTTGGTGTTTCCTGTCACTGTGGGCTTCACAGCACAGTAGTACACAGCAGAGTCTGTCACTGCAGCAGAGGAGATCTGCAGATCCAGATGGGTTTTATCATCACTCACTTTAGCAGACCATCTAGAGTTTGTTGCATTTTTTGTTCCAAAGTGAGAGATGAGGAACTCTGGTGGTTTTCCTGGATATTGTCGATACCAGAAGAAATAATCACTAGCAGTTGCTTGTTTATAGTATTTGTAGGACAGAGTAACAGAGCTGTCTTCTAAAGCGAACTCTTCATTCTTGACTGGAGTGAGTTCTACACAGCTGACACCTGAAGGAAGAGATAACTCTGTAACTTTACAATCTAAAGGTTTCTATCAGTGAAGCTCTCTTAATGTTGATGATCTCACCTACCTCTTATTGTGAGCAGAAACAAAGTCACAAACAGACTGAAGTTCACTGACAGCATCTTAAAGAGAAAGAGAATCTGTCTGGTTTTGGATCAAACACCACTGTGAAAGTTTGTGTCTTTTCTGTCCTTGAGTCCCAGTTTTGCTCCTCCCTTAATTCCTCCCTCCTTCCTCTCACAACTCTGACAAATAGTGAGTTTGTCTCTGCTGTGGTGCTGTTATTCACTAAATGACATCATTTCCATCAGGTAACAAGTAGCTGATAAGGTAACACTGATTGACTCTTTGCAGAACATGTGAAGGTCCTGACTGAGGTCAGTCTTTTCACAGACGATATACTACTGTTACTAGTATCTACTTCTGATTCTGTACCTGTCTGTTGCCTTATGATCTATTGCCTACCTGGTTAAAATAACAGATTTGCACATATATTTTCTGAACTTTTATCTAATGTTGTTTGAAGTTAGTCTGTATTTAGGGCTGTAATTCATACCCAGGGAGTTTAGTCTATGGGGAGTGTTATTGTGTCTCTCACATGCACTCACAAAGTCATTTCCTACCAGCGGTACTTCATTAGAGCAGACCTGACAGCCAGAAGGGGGGCGACATGAGACTGCTGTTCACCTCCCAAACCCCTCTCCTGAGCACAGGACCCCCCCAGGCTTGTGTCCTGTTCTTTCTGTTTTCAGGTCAGCTGGCTTGTGAACGCTGATCTCACCTGGTCCTCCCCATTAAGTTCCACATACTCATGCACACACATGAGGGACATGGACCCAGCACATACAGTACTGTGCAAACGTTTTAGGCAGGTGTGGAAAATGCTGTAACGGCAGAATGCTTCAAAAACTTCACGTTAACAGATTATATTAATCTTTAATTTAATATAACAAAATGCAAAGTGATTGAACAAGAGATGGGGAATTTGGTGTGACCACCCTTTGCCTTAAAAATCAGCTCTTCAAGGCAGTCAGGGATTTTGTAGGCACATTGTCAGGTGTATGATTAAACAATTATACCAAACGTTGCTAATGATCACCATTGAAACAGAATCACAGCAGAGGGCAGGAGAGCGGAACAAGAATGAGTGTCTGCAGACAGAGGCAGCGGAGGGCCACAGGTTACAGAAGCAAACTTGTGACCGGGAGGTGCCCTTGAGTAAAGCCCAAAACCCCCAAGTAGCCAGCAGACCAGTACTGGGCAGCTTTCAGGTGTGAATGTGATCAGGGCCTTCCTGCAAATGAGAGGTTTCTCTCAGTGAAGCTCTCTGAATAATTAAAGGTCAAAGAAACTTTTACCTTTTTCTTTGCAACTTTGGGACTACATTTCTACACACAGGTTTGGGGATTTGGTCAGAATGAATAGTTTCAATGCTGAGAAGTAAAGGCAGATACTTATCCATCAGGTGGAACCATCTGGGAGGAATCTGATTGGCCCCAAATGTTTTCTGTAAATTGATGTGGATTTGCTGCTCCTGTGAATCCTCCCCCAGTGTTTCATTAGCAGCTGGAACCACAGTGACTCTGATAAAACAGGAATTAGCAGAATCCATCTGATATGAAGCTGTGGTTTGAATACCACTTCCCTCCTCTTTGAAGAGTAGTCAGATATCTGGGTTCAGGTTTTTGTACAGCCTCTTCTACACTTTGTATCACTGTGTTTCTAGAGCACAGTAGTAGAGAGCTGTGTCTGCCAGGGTTAGATCTCTGATGGTCAGTGTAGTTGATGTTTCTGATGTTTCAGATTCATATCGTTTATCTGGAATATGTTCACCTGTGCTCCCTTTTGCTCGTTTCTAGAGTATAAACTGAGGTGCCTGAAGGTCAGAATGATGTTTGTACCAGTAAAGCCAAATATTAGTAGCAGTTGTCTGATAGTTGCATGTGAGTGTGACAGATTGTCCTTCTCTTTCACTGACTTCCTCTCGTACAGGAGAGATTGTGTCTCCAGCTATTAGTCCTGGAAAAAGTAGAGCAAATGAAGCCATTAGACTAACATTGTTCATGAGGCTGAGAGGAGAAGACAGTGGAAAATGGCAGCTGTACAGTGTTACTCTGTGGACACAAACAGCTCAGCTGTTTCCATAAATCTTTAGAAAAGAATAAAAAGATGTTGTGCTTTCTATCTTACCAAAGAAAAGAGCAGCAAGAATAATCCCCAGCCAATGTTCCATCTCTACAACAAGGTTTAAATCAACAGGAGAAACTAGCTGATGTTCAACATTCAGTCTGAGAATTGTTCTCTTCACAGCAGCAGTTATTATTGACAGAATGGTTGAACACAGTGCAGAAGTAGTGCACCGCCTACTTGATAATGTGGCTCAGCTTGGATTAACAGCAGCTACAGTGTCATCTAGTGGCCAATCAGAATCAGACCACTGTGGTGTCCGAACGATAATGCTGCGATGATGTGTTGAGAAGAAATCCGCTTGACACTGTTCTTTGGTTATAAAAGTTTATTACATCAAAGAATTCAGCATCAATTACAAGCTCTGCAGCAGCTTGGAGAGTGACCCAGCCCGATGACCACTCTGTCTCTCTGTACATCGAACACAGCTTATATAGGACATGTTTAGGTCTCTGCTAAAACCATATAAGAGCACGGTGCTGTAAAATAAGTGTAACCATCTGTTAGACACCACAGAAGGGTACAGTCCCTTCATACACACTAATCTCTTTATACACACTAATCTCTTTATACCTAATCTCTACTTCCCCTAACACTGCACCCATCAATCATTACTTCCCCATAAGGGTTCACTGTCCCTCTCACCAGCTGCAGAGCATTATGTTAAACTGTAATGGCCAGATGCACATATGTTATACACCACACCACAGAAGAAGAAAAGATGCCACTGAAACTTCAAACTAGTCCAGCAGCATAATCCAGTTGTCAGCTGATGATCTGTTTGTTCAGCATTTTCCAAACTCAACATAGTTAAAGACTCTACTTCTGTGCTGCGTTATCACCTCCCCACATCTCTGAAGTTGTGGATTTACAGCAGCAGTTAACAAAGTGATGCTACAAACTGTTGAGTCACCTTTCAAGCTTACAGGTGGAGAGGATTTGATAGTGAAACGAGACATTTTCACTGGAATATTCCTTCAGACTAACAAAACCCACATCTGGATGCTGAGATCAGGTCTAGTTTTCTTTGTTCGCATTATTAGCGCATTATTATGACCATTATTTACATTTATTGTGGCAGCGACCTCTGCTGGCCGTACAACAGCAGCAAAGGAGTAAGTTGGATCTCATATTAGAAACAGGCAGAAATTCCACATAATGAGGTAGGATGGGGCGGTTGACGTCGGAGTCCCTTGTTAAATCAAGTAAATGTTGAGTTATTTTGAGTTTTAACTTAAAAGCGCCACTGACTTGCATCACGTGACTTGTGTAATTTACTTACTTTTACCCAAACCATGACGTTTGTTTAAACCTAACCAAACTGAGACCGTTTCACATAATTAAGCACGTGTTTAATGTCATGTGACGTAGGTCAACACTCATATGTGTTGTTTTGGGAGGCATGGACAAATGATGTATGTTGTCATTTAGGTTGGAGTGTTTGTTGTGTGGCTCAGGAGCTGAAGCGGGTCAGAGGGTTGGTGGTTGGTTCCCCAACTCCTCCTGTTCATATACACAAGTGTCCTTAAAGGTTCAGTGTGTAAGATTTAGTGACATCTAATGGTGAGGTTGTGAATTGCAACCATCCATCCAGTCTACCATTGCGGTGACTGACTGAGCACAAAAGTGTCCAGTCAAGAAATAAGGGCTCTTTAGGTATATTTACTAAGAAATTATATTTACTTAATTATTCAGTAAAACCAGATGTTATTGTGACTTGGCCACTGACAGACAACATGGAAAATGTAAGCCAAGAGTGTGAAACACTGTGACTGTTGCTGCACCACAGTCCATTGTAAACTACATATTAAATAAAGTTTATACAAACATTGACAAGGGAAACACATTCATTCTCTATGTGATTATGGACCATCACCAAAACTGCCCGCCAACAATAATATCTGGCCCGCTGCCAAATTACGGTGCTTTGATAGCAGTAAAAATATAAATAAATAAATGCTTTGATAGCGGTGTTGAAATAGATCTGTCATGACAGCAGCAGCTACTCAAATAATCCCTACCTCTCTAGTGGTTTTGCCTACAAAATAAAAGCGCAAGAAGCTTGTTTACTGCAATGCAGTATTGGAGGTTTGAAAAATTATGAACGACATTAAAAGCGTCTGTAGCCTGCTTGACACACCTCTGAAAGAGCCGTCAGAAAACGTGATTCCCTTAAATGTCCTCTGCCTGGAGACACTGGGGAATTGCAAAAGCATCCTTAGGTTGATGGATGTGGATCAAACACTGAAACAAAACCAGAACAAGTAGTGATGAAACACGCTCTGTAGCGCTGTTTGTCTGTTTTCAGCTACTGTAGAAACATGACTATGCAACGTGGCGACGTCCATGCGGGTATGGAGATATAAATGGCTCATTCTAAGGTAATATACACATAACGGTTCATTATGTAAGGTCTTTACACACCCCTGAAAACATAGTAATGGATATTAAATTCTGTCGATAGATCCTCAGAAATATTACACACTGAACCTTTAAGCTAGACACTGAACCTGCTGCTGCTCCACCACTATCAGTGTGAGAGAGTGGTTCTGTTTGTGTGATAGAGAGAATCACTATGAAAGGCCTTGGTATAAAGAGTGTTCTGTCAATGCATTTAGTTTTTAAAGGAAAGTTTGATGGTTGACAACATTGTTGCGATATATCCTTTAGGTGACAAAGAAATCAGGTTATTAATCTCATCAGGAACTCAAAGAAATATTGATGTAAACAATACTTTATCTACATAATTAACATCACACTCCTTATCAACATCAGTGTGTCAGGGCTATTAACACTGTATTTCATTTTTTTATTGTTTAATCCTCATTTTTCTTCAAGTTGTTATCAGTGCAAAGAATCCAGACCATATGAAAACATGCCACTAAAGTTTAAAAGTGTGTGACTCCCTCTAGTGGACGTTGTGGAGTATTCTGTTGTCTTTGCTCCAAAGGTTTTTGTACAGAGTTTTGGTGTTTCCTGTCACTGTGGGCTTCACAGCACAGTAGTACACAGCAGAGTTTGTTACTGCAACAGAGGAGATCTGCAGATCCATTTGGGTTTTATCATCACTCACTTTAACAGACAGCCCAGGGATTGGATTATTTCCTACTGCTCCTGAAGCAGAGTGTGAGATGAGGAACTCTGGTGGTTTTTCTGGATGTTGCCGATACCAGAAGAAATAATCACTAGCAGTTGCTTGTTTGAGTATTTGTAGGACAGAGTAACAGAGCTGTCTTCTAAAGTGAACTCTTCATTCCTGACTGGAGTGAGTTCTTCACAGCTGACACCTGAAGAAAAAAATAACTCTGTAACTTTACAATCTAAAGGTTTCTATCAGTGAAGCTCTCTTACTGTTGACGATCTCACCTACCTCTTATTGTGAGCAGAAACAAAGTCACAAACAGACTGAAGTTCACTGACAGCATCTTCAAGAGAAAGAGAATCTGTCTGGTTTTGGATCAAACACCACTGTGAAAGTTTGTGTCTTTTCTGTCCTTGAGTCCCAGTTTTGCTCCTCCCTTAATCCCTCCCTTCTTCCTCTCACAACTCTGAAAAATAGTGAGTTTGTCTCTGCTGTGGTGCTGTTATTCACTAGATGACTAGATCCATCAGGTAACAAGTAGCTGATAAGGAAATACTGATTGATTCTTGACAGAACGTGTGAAGGTCCTGACTGAGGTCAATCTTTACGCAGATGATATGCTACTATTACTAGTATCTACTTCTGATTCTGTACCTGTCTGTTGCCTTATGATCTATTTCTATATCTGAAATAGATGCCAGATTTGCACATTACTTTTCTGACCTTTCATCTTTTGCTGTTTAAGTTATAATATTCACACTGATGATTCAACAAACTCATTTAAACTCATTTAGGAAACACATTAGAGTCTTTCCCTTGGTCTGAGTATCAATTCTGTGGTTCTCTGATCACATTTGACACTGTTACATGCTGCCCCAAAACATCATAGCAGAATTATCAGCGCCTGTATCCTCAGTTAACATAGTGCCTTAACAATCTCAGTCAATCTACTTTAGACTACACGACTCCCATTAATCTCAGATCAAAGTTTCCTCTTAAACCATTTCTTGGATTGACGATAGTTTAAGGAGTCTTAAAAGATTGAACAGAAGAGCAGAATGGAGTTGGAGAAAGACTAAATTGCATGTCTGCTATTTTTGAATGAAAGACCTTCTGACTTCTTACAACAAATGACAGACACCAGAGCCAACTGCCTTTCTAACCTAGTCACCGGGAACAAGCATGATCCTAGATTCCTGTTTAAAACCATTAGACAGACTCCCCCTGCCTTACCACTCTCTTCAAATGCTGACTGTGAGATGTTTTTATTATCTTTTTCTAAGCAAAAAGTCTAACATTAGGTCTAACAGCTACTACCACTGTTGTTGCTGATATTTCTGATAACCCTGGCTGTCCTGAACTGCACAGCCATTTTCAGCTAATTTCTCTTCCTGAGCTCATCGATACTGTCTCTCTCACACTTTCCTCTTCAAGCCTTCTTGACATTTTAACCACCTCACTCCCCTTAAAACGTTATTTTACATTTATTTGACGTTTTTATCCAAAGCGACTTACAATTGCTATGTATGTCAGAGGTCGCACGCCTCTGGAGCATCTAGGGGTTAAGTGTCTTGCTCAGGGATTCATAGGTGTTTCACAGTGATTCTCTCACACCGAAGGCATGTGTCTTATCCACTGCACCATCACCACCCACCATATGCGAGACATATGGGTTATGGGTGACATTGGCCCTAGCTTACTTCACATTATTAATTGTTACATTACTTCCTGCCACATCCGCAATTATTTTAAGCAAGCCAGCATTCAGCCTCTAATAAAAAAAATATGCTTTCATATCCAAAGTTCTTGAAAAGGTGGTGCTAACTCAATTCTTAGCTGTGTTAGATGATAAGAGCATTTTGTGTGCTGTGCTCAGTCTTGCCATGATGTCTGACTCTTCAAACTGTCTTCAGCAGCCTCACCTTGTTAGCTGAGTTTGGCTGTTCCTCACTCAGCTGGATTCCTCCTACACAGCTGTTTCTGTTTCACTTAATGATTGTGTTTCAAACTACATATTGAATTGCTGATCATTGGCACCTGTCTGGAATAATGATTCTATACACCTGATGACATGCCTACAAAATCCCTGACTTTATGCAAGTGTACTTAGGAGAACTGCTGTTTGAAGGCAAAGGCTGGTCACACCACAACAAATCCAGACTGGATCATAAACCACTGAAGTTTAACAGTGTGTGACTCCCTCTAGTGGACGTTGTGGAGTATTCTGTTGTCTTTGCTCCAAAGGTTTTTGTACAGAGTTTTGGTGTTTCCTGTCACTGTGGGCTGCAGAGCACAGTAGTACACAGCAGAGTCTGTCACTGCAGCAGAGGAGATCTGCAGATTTATCTCTTTTTGCTCCACTTGAATCTTTAGTCCAGGTTTTTGATTATTTCCTACTTTTCCTGAAGCAGAGTGTGAGATGAGGAGCCCTGGTGGTTTTCCTGGATATTGTTGATACCAGAAGAAATAATTACTAGATGACAGTTTAGAGTATGTGTAGGACAGAGTAACAGAGCTGCCTTCTAAAGTGAACTCTTCATTCCTGACTGCAGTGAGTTCTTCACAGCTGACACCTGAAGGAAGAGATAACTCTGTTATTTCATGTTGTAAAAGACTCAACAAATGAATCCCATCCAGAAAAGTTAGTAATGAAACTTTCTCAGCAGGATCTCACATACCTGTTAGAATGGATAGTAACAGTAGAGAAAGTACATAATAGTCCAATGACAGCATGTTGAATAAAGGGAATGTTTCTGCTTTGTGTATTGAACTCTGCTGAATATGGAAGTTCCTCTCTCTTCTATAGTTCACTAACAGCTTAGCTCCTCCCTCAATCTCTCCGTCTCCTCGCAGCTCTGGATTTTCACTTCTCTCTGTTCCACTTCCTACCTTACCAGTAAATTCTACAGGATGTGAAAGTTTTTGCTTTATTTTCTGTAAATGAGACGTAGGTAACACTTTATTTTAAGGTGCTTGTAATAGGCAGTAATTAACAGTTAATAAGACACTTATAAGACCTTATAGGATGCTTATAAACAACCGTATAAGTGTTAATTAAAGCCTAATAAACTATTAATTGATTAATTATTGCTTATAAGACAATTATAGGCCTTTATTAGAGCTATAAGTTATATATACCTCATGAATGCGAGATTGGAAATCACATTGTAATTTGCACTCCTAATACAGCTACCCTTTATACTTAAGTACATTTCTTATTTTCTTAGACAACTAAGATGGTTTGTGAAGGTTTTATCTTGTTCCTGTCGACTTTAAATGTGTATTTTATGACGATAAAATGACAGTTAATTTGAATAGAGTCTGGTGGGTTTGGCGATTTCAGGGATGTTTCATGTTAAAACAAAACGGATCTTACTCTTTAACAAAAACTTGACCTCAGCTGGGATCCTTTCCATAATGTTGTCAGACACTAAGAATAATTATCTGAGCGTGTCAGTGGCAAAACAAGCACGTTATGGATGGAAACTGAAGGTGTGCAGCGGCATATTAATGTTACATTGTAGCTTGTTTCACGCTGCCACTGCAGCCATCTCTTGGACCAATTTCTAATGTCCAGGTTGAGAGAAAACACCCTACGACATTATTCAAGCTGCTCTAAAAATCCAAGTGCTAAAGTTAGCTTACACGACATGGCTTATTTTATATCTGCATGCTAATGTTAGCTTAAACTACATGCCTTATTTTATATCTGCATGCTAAAGTTAGCTTAAACTACACGCCTTATTTTATAGCTGCATGCTAACAGTAGCTTAAACTACACGCCTTATTTTATATCTGCATGCTAATGTTAGCTTAAACTACATGCCTTATTTTATATCTGCGTGCTAATGTTAGCTTAAACTACATGCCTTATTTTATATCTGCGTGCTAATGTTAGCTTAAACTACATGCCTTATTTTATAGCTGCATGCTAACATTAGCTTAAACTACATACCTTATTTTATAGCTGCATGCTAAAGTAAGCTTAAACTACACGCCTTATTTTATATCTGCATGCTAATGTTAGCTTACGCGACATGCCTTATTTTATATCTACATGCTAATGTTAGCTTAAACTACATGCCTTATTTTATATCTGCGTGCTAATGTTAGCTTAAACTACATGCCATATTTTATAGCTGCATGCTAACATTAGCTTAAACTACATGCCTTATTTTAAACTACATGCCTTATTTTATAGCTGCATTCTGAAGTTAGCTTAAACAACTCGCCTTATTTTATATCTACATGCTAATGTTAGCTTAAACTACATGCCTTATTTTATATCTGCGTGCTAATGTTAGCTTAAACTACATGCCATATTTTATAGCTGCATGCTAACAGTAGCTTAAACTACATGCCTTATTTTAAACTACATGCCTTATTTTATATCTGCATGCTAATGTTAGCTTAAACTACATACCTTATTTTATAGCTGCATGCTAATGTTAGCTTAAAGTACACGCCTTACTTTATATTTGCATGCTAATGTTAGCTTACACGACATGCCTTATTTTATATCTGCATGCTAATGTTAGCTTAAACTACATGCCTTATTTTAAACTACATGCCTTATTTTATATCTGCGTGCTAATGTTAGCTTAAACTACATGCCTTATTTTATAGCTGCATGCTAACATTAGCTTAACCTACATACCTTATTTTATAGCTGCATGCTAAAGTAAGCTTAAACTACACGCCTTATTTTATATCTGCATGCTAATGTTAGCTTACGCGACATGCCTTATTTTATATCTACATGCTAATGTTAGCTTAAACTACATGCCTTATTTTATATCTGCGTGCTAATGTTAGCTTAAACTACATGCCATATTTTATAGCTGCATGCTAACATTAGCTTAAACTACATGCCTTATTTTAAACTACATGCCTTATTTTATAGCTGCATTCTGAAGTTAGCTTAAACAACTCGCCTTATTTAATAGCTGCATGCTAACATTAGCTTAAACTAAATGCCTTATTTTATAGCTGCATGCTAATGTTAGCTTAAACTACACGCCTTATTTTATATCTGTATGCTAATGTTAGCTTAAACTACACGCCTTATTTTATATATGCATGCTAATGTTAGCTTACACGACATGCCTTATTTTATATATGCATGCTAATGTTAGCTTAAACTACATGCCTTATTTTATATCTGCATGCTAATGTTAGCTTAAACTACATGCCTTATTTTATAGCTGCATGCTAATGTTAGCTTAAACTACATGCCTTATTTTAAACTACTTGCCTTATTTTATATCTGCATGCTAATGTTAGCTTAAACTACAAGCCTTATTTTAAACTACATGCCTTATCTTATAGCTGCATGCTAAAGTTAGCTTAATCTACATGCCTTATTTTAAACGACATGTCTTATTTTATGGCTGCATGCTAATGTTAGCTTAAACTACATGCCTTATTTCATAGCTGCATGCTAAAGTTAGCTTAAACGACATGCCTTATTTCATCGCTGCATGCTAAAGTTAGCTTAAGCAACATGCCTTATTCCATAGCTGTATGCTAATGTTAGCTTAAACTACATGCCTTATTTTAAACTACATGCCTTATTTTATAGCTGAATGCTGAAGTTAGCTTAAACTACACACCTTATTTTATAGCTGCATGCTAACATTAGCTTAAACTACATGCCTTATTTTAAACTACACACCTTATTTTATAGCTGCATGCTAACGTTAAGTGTCAATATTAATAAAAATGTATCTTATAAGCTGCCTATAAATATTAAGATTTTTTAACCCTAACCCACTACAAGTGTCTTACAAGGAAATAACAATTCTGTTAATTTATCAATAACCAGCCCTTATAAAATGTTAATAAACAGCTTAATAATGTTTATGACAGGTAAATAAACATCAACAAGTTCCTAATAAGGGCCTATAAGTGTCTTATCAATAATAAATGAGTTAATTGTGCTTTAGTTAACACTTATTTGTGTTATAAACATCTTTATAAAGTGTTTGATTATTTTTTAATTGCTGCTTATTAACTGTTAATTACTGCTTATTACAAGCACCTTCAAATAAAGTGTTACCGAGACATATTTATATACTGGTGTTCTTAATTCTCTGCAATTATGCTTTTCTTTCTTTCTGATTTTCTTTTCTATAAGTCAGCCAAAGTGAAAGCACTTGTGATTAACTTAAAGAAAATAGAGCTCACAGCCGGATGCTGAGTTCATCAGTCAGTTATCGTCTATTCCATAAACCAATCACAATGTGTTTTAAGACTCCATATTATTGACATGGTGTCATGGTTTTGGGTTTTGATGTTGTTATTTTCTATTTTATGTTGTATCTCCTGTGTCTTGTCTTACTTTATTTCCTGCCCTCGTGTTTTCCCGCCCGTTTGATTGGCTGCCCTGTCCTAATTACTTTCACCTGTGTCTACTTAATCTCCCCTCACTTGTGTGTTTAGTCTGTGCGCCTGCCTTGTCTTTGTCTATATGTCAAGCTTTCTAGCCATTTCCCAGTGTTTTCCTGTGTTTTGGATTTTTGGCCTGATGTATTAGACCGTTTAGATTTGGTTTATTGCTGCTTCCTTTGGATGTGTTTGCTATGTGTCTGCCTGTGTGGACCTTGGCCTGCCTCAGCTTGCTGTAAGTCAGTGTACTCTTTTATTTTGAAAACCATAAAACTGAACCTGCCATGCCTCTGGTTCTGGGTCTGGTCCACTCCCTCGTGTTCCTCTTTGCCCACTTGAACTTACTGTGACACAAAGATATTATCTCTGTATGTTCCCTTTGCCTATAGGTTTAAAAATCATGATTGAAAAACCCTCGAGGAAGATCATTCAGAGACATCCCCTCCTAATGAAAGGCTTCCTGCTAAGTGTTGTTAAAATGTTTTATACCTATAAGATATTACAAATATTTCATTGATTCATGTAGAATATAAGTAATTTAAGACTTCATTATCACACTGAAGTTTAACAGTGTGTGACTCCCTCTAGTGGACGTTGTGGAGTATTCTGTTGTCTTTGCTCCAAAGGTTTTTGTACAGAGTTTTGGTGTTTCCTGTCACTGTGGGCTGCAGAGCACAGTAGTACACAGCAGAGTCTATCACTGCAGCAGAGGAGATCTGCAGATGAAACTCCTTTGCTGTTTTGTCATGTGTCAAAGAAAAGCGTTGTATTTTCTCTGAATGTTCCATGATGAGAAACTGTGGAGATGAACTGGACTTCTGTTGATACCAGTAGAGGTTTTGTACAGAGTCTGAATAGTTGCAGGAGAGAGTCACAGAGTCTCCTTCCAAAGCCAGCATTACATCTTTAAATGGTTTCACTAAATCCTCAGAGGATCCTGAAAAAGACATAGATTTCACTCTGACATTTGTCTATTTTAGCAGAAAATGTTGATAGATTCAAAATTTATTTTCATGTCTACATCTCCTGCTACATCTTTTGATTTCTCACCAGTGTGAAACATGAAGATGATCATCCAAACTAAACAGAGCTGCATCATTTCCACTTGTACTGAATGAACAATAGAGAGAACACAGCAGCTCTTCACTTCCAACATGAAGCCTTTCATATTCAGTTGTGGAGCTCCTCCTCTTGCTGTGCTCTGTTTCCATTCAGGCTGATGGAAGCTTTAGAAATGACAGTGATGCTGCAGTCATCATCATCCAAGAAGGTCAGACTGAAGGAGGAATCTGCAGGAAATTCACCTGAAGGAATCTGGACACAAACACCTGGCTGAAACCTCCAATCTGCAAACTGTACACAACTTCTGTTGGAGCCCGAAACCTGGTTAAACTTACAGGAGGAGACTTCTGGGACGGCGTACTAAGCAGACGTATCCATCGAAAACCGTTCTTGAAGCTGAAAACATCTCCACTTTTGCATTTGTTCCTGCAGTATAGTGTAAGTGTAACCAAAAATAAGAAACAATCAGATTCCAAAACTCTCCCGTTCAAACACGCCGAAGACTTTGGAGAGCACAGCTAAGCTACAGCCATCAAAACTGCTAGCTCCAACAAACGGGACAGGGGAGAGACGACACCACAAATACTGGAGAAAAAACCCACATGGACAAGAGAAGAAGAGGTACGACTGACGACCGTCAATAGGAACCATATTAAATGCTATCGCAGGACTGGGCAAAGACAAATGCAGCAACACAGCACCATGCTAGCAGCGATAGCTAAAACAGTGCAGTTCAACTCAGAGGAGCTGAAAGAACGTAAGGTGAAAGTCAGCACCTTAGAAATCAGAGACACACTCAGAAAAGAAACTGAGGATATGAAGGGATATTAAACCAGAGAGATACAAAGGAAGATGGTGTCTTCGCTTCAAAGGTAAAAAAGAAAGTCAGAGCGGAGCTTCTGTGCAGAATTGCACCTGAGCTGGTGACAAAGATGGAAGACGTGACATCAACATTGTCCACAGAGTTGGAACGGTGATGGAAAACAGGCATCAGGAAATCATTATTCTCTTGGCTAGACGAGCAGTGAGAGATGACATCTGGAAACGAACAAAGACTCACCTATCTGCAAGGAACAAGGAATCCGCTTCGCAGCAGACCTGTCACAAGAGGACTCGCTGTCCAGACAGGCGATGTGGCCAAAAATCGAGCAGGCAAGGAAAGAAGGAAAGGCTGCCGGGTTCAGGGGTCCATATGGTTTCATCACTGCAGGTTGAACTTTAAACTTGAAATCACACAGTGGAAAATTATAATTATGGGACTCGTATTCAAACAGGTTTTTACTCCACTTCCCAAATTCCTTTTACAAACAAGTTATAGCCAACCATATGTGTTCTGTCCTTTCTTTCAATACAAGGGGACTCAAAGACTCGATTGAACGCAAAGCTGTATTTCTGTTTGTAGAGGGCAGAAAGCTGACTGCATATTTCTTCAAGAAACTCTGATGCATCAGACGTTAAGTTTTGGACTCAACAATGGGCTGACAAAATCCTTTTTAGACATGGCACGAATCAAAAGGCAGGAGTAGCCGTATGCTTCAACAGATGCCTCAGTAAGATCATAAGTGATACGGCAGATAATGACTGATATTGGATAGCATGTGTTCTAGAGACTGATAGTGTTCTTCTTATTCTGGTTAATCTTTATGGATACAATGATGATTCTAAAAACAAATCTACTGCATCAAGTGACAAAAACCATCAAGGAACTAAATGCTACATTTCCCGCTGATCGTATTCTGGTTAGATCAGAGATGTGCGACACTTTACTTGGTTTAAGCCTAACGGACAAGCTAAATCCAGGATTGATTACTGGCTAATTTCAAACTCGATCTCGCTAAATGAACATTAACAGCTGTGTCTTCCCCCCAGAGGGCACGGGCCCCAGATTCAATGTAGGAAGAGGAAGAAAACAAGGACGCAGTATTTCTCCTCTTTTATTTATTGTGCTTTCTGAACTACTGGCTCTGCTCATAAAAAACTCCCAACATCGAAGGACTAAACACAGACGGTAAAATATTCCCTACAGGTCAGCTAGCTGACGACACAACGCTGTCCCTAAAGAACAAAGAACAAATACCTTTGGCCTTACAACAATAGAGTTATTTTCTCAAGCGTCTGCTCTGTTTGAACCTCAACTAATGGGAACTTCTGAGGATCCAACTGTTCCTGTTCTTCACTATTCAATATACCTGTCAAAAAAGATACTGGATACCTAGGAATTTTGTTACCAAATGTCCAAACACAAGTGAGAAAAGTAATATTCAAAATTCTATAGATAAAAACAAAGAACACTGTTAACAGAAGTGGAAAGCATATCCAGACTGATTTATCCTGCATATTCATTAGCTATATCTCCCAGGATGATAACAGAAAACAAACTAAATTTCAACATGACCACATAAAAATGATGAAGATGGTGGGATTAAAGCATCAGATTTTATATCATGAATGGTGTATTAAAAAAGAAATGGCTGCGATCGTTTCTAAAGAATGGTGAGGAGATGTGGTTCACAATAACTTCGCTTCTGTTCAACAAATTAGCTGGTACTGATTTTTTGTTAAAAAGGGACTTTGGAATATCTAAACTACCTGTCAAACTCTCTGTCTTGTCATTCTGGGAAATGATTTCTAAACATAATTTTAGTCCACAGAACGTTCTGCTATGGAACAATAGATTCATGTTGTGCAAAAGAAAATCTATATTTATGGACAACTGGATGGAGAAACAAATATGGTCAATTGTTGGATATATATAAAGTTGGATATAATCTGGATTGCTGAAGGTGTCATAAAACATTCCAATGGCTCTTATTCAGTTAATTAAAAATAATGTAGAAAACACACCGACCTCCAAAGTCCAAAATATAAAGATAGGCCAAGTTGACTTTTTAAACCAAAAATGTAACAATGCCTTCCTGAGGCAACATCTGTAGAATACAATGTAACCTGGCTTCACAAGGAGAACTTCAAACCCTGAAATATCAGCTATTAGAACAAATATCTTTAATTTCCACTTCTTCCTAAAAACAAAGAAATGCAGTTTAAAATTCTAAGATTGAAATGTGATGTAGAAAACTGTCACCTATGCAACACAAATGTAGAAACAACAGAGCACATTTTTTATGTTTGTGACTAAAGTTTATGGAAATCCTTACATGACTGGCTGACGTCCAAACTCATAAAGATAGATTTCTTCAACTAGGTGTGGTCCTAAATAATAAACAAATTAATTTTCTGATCAATAATACCATTATTATTACTAAATATTATACACACATGTCACTTTGTGAAATCCCCCCTTCTTGGAATGCACTTAGAAATGAGTTCTCTGTATTAATTAAATCTATAAGAAATGTTCAAAGCTCCCCTGCCAGAAAATTCTGTTTACTTCAGAATATGATTTGATCTCTAAGTTTTGTTAATTTTAACTATTTAATGAGTGAGTTAGTTATTTTGTTTGTTGTCTATAACTTCTTTAGTGTCGTGTCTATTTCTTCTGAGATGATTGCTTTGAATTAAGTCCAATGTTTATTAATTACTTGGGAGGTGAATTACACCCTGGACTTGAAACATGGTTTGATCTGTACCGTGTAGAGTTTGTCATTGTACCCACTACCCATAATGCTCCTGTGAATCCTCCCCCAGTGTTTCATTAACAGCTGGAACCACAGTGACTCTGATAAAACAGGAATTAGCAGAATCCATCTGATATGAAGCTGTGGTTTGAATACCACTTCCCTCCTCTTTGAAGAGTAGTCAGATATCTGGGTTCAGGTTTTTGTACAGCCTCTTCTACACTTTGTATCACTGTGTTTCTAGAGCACAGTAGTAGAGAGCTGTGTCTGCCAGGGTTAGATCTCTGATGGTCAGTATAGTTGATGTTGCTGATGTTTCAGATCCATATCGTTTATCTGGAATATGTTCACCTGTGCTCCCTTTTGCTCGTTTCCAGAGTATAAACTGAGGTGCCTGAAGGTCAGAATGATGTTTGTACCAGTAAAGCCAAATATTAGTAGCAGTTGTCTGATAGTTGCATGTGAGTGTGACAGATTGTCCTTCTCTTTCACTGACTTCCTCTCGTACAGGAGAGATTGTGTCTCCAGCTATTAGTCCTGGAAAAAGTAGAGCAAATGAAGCCATTAGACTAACATTGTTCATGAGGCTGAGAGGAGAAGACAGTGGAAAATGGCAGCTGTACAGTGTTACTCTGTGGACACAAACACTCCAACACTCACCTATGAAGTGAGAGCAAAGTAAAAAGAGGTAAAGCAACATGTCTTTGGAGTTGTTAAAGCCAGACAGACAGCAGATGAGCAATGTTCTTCCACTGCAGTAGAATGAAGAAACTAAACAGCCTCTCTGCTGCACAGCCCTTCTCCTCAACATCAAGCTGATTGTGCTTTTAGTTCCTCAAACATTTCTGCTCTGGAGACGCAAAGAAACTCATTGGTTGAGTTGGACTTCAGTGGGCGGGGCCAGAGAATCCCCTTTTTAGAGATTGGCTGTCTACCAAAGTTCAGTTCAGCCAGTGAGATTATTTGTGCATCCAGAGCAGCTCTGCCTCAGAGAAATGTTTCCTGAATGTCCACTTTCAGTTCTTCACACCACTGTGAGACCGAGGCAGGTCCCACTAGAAGGAAGCCTACCTGAAGACCTGCTCTCTATTCTGGGAACATGGAGGACATTTCATTAGGGACGTCCTGATCAGGTTCTTTTGTCCCCCCTACAGGTGCTTTGCTCAGTCTTTTAATATGACGTATCTGTCCACACAGAGTCCTGATCTGATACCTGTATGCTTGACAGTTGAATAATAGCTGTCATCTCATCTGATAAAACACATCATAGGTGGTCACAGGCCTTGTTGTAAAGCTCTAGTAGGACAGTGTCTGAAATATCCAGAGGGTAGGGCGCACCGTGACTCCAAAAGACTGTATAAACCTGTAATTCTCTACCACAGCTTTGAATTTAATCTTGGTAATCCTTTTGGCCTTGTCCCTGTCTGAAGGAAATGTCTCTCTCCTTTATAGTATCGTCAGTCTTTGTTGCTTTGGTGCAGCCTTTGCTGAGTTACCTGAGTTGACTCACTGTATTCTGTTAGCTGCCGTATCAAAGTGGTATTTTTTATTTAATTTAACAGGGACAGTTCACATTAATCAACACCGTAGTTAGACTTCAATGTAAATGTACATCAGAACAATGTTTCAACAAGTACTGCAAGAAAAATACATTAAAAGTATCATGCATAACTACATTACAAAAGTGATTAAAGTACGTGTCATGGGGCTACCCCATGCCTTCATTTAAGCCAGCGGTAGCATTGGTCTTAGCATGCTGAGCTAACCTTAGCTGAACATTAGCATAGGACTTTTAGCATTAGCATTACCTTTAGCATATGGGCTAGCATCAATGGTCACATGGCTTGTCATTTCAAGTCATTTCATGTCATTTCATTTCAGTTCATTTAAGTACTAGTCAGAAGAGTTGAAATCATGGTTGGATAAATACAACACATACACAGTTCATTTCAAGTCATTTATTTTAGCTTACTGGATTTACCCAAGGTCATCCAAATGTTTGTATGTTTCATTCACCTGTTCTCATCCTCAAGCAGGGATCTGGGTTGAAGGGGCAAACAGGAAGTGATGGAGTGTGGAGTAATTTACAGTGTGAGCCAGTACAGAGGTACTGGAGTACCTTAAGTTGCTGTTTTGAGAAGCTTTGTTCAGCATGTAACATTTCATTTCTGGTTTTATAGTTGATATATTGTGTATTGATGTAGCCAGAAATATTCTGGACTGTTGAGGTAACATATTGCTGTTTAATAGATTTCCAATTAACTTTGGTTTGTCTTGTAGGAGGGGCTTCTGGTATAAAGGAAGGAGGCAGAGGCTCCTCTCAGCAGAGGACCTGGTATAAGTTTTTTTGTGTTGTTTAATATCAGTTTGTAATGATAATTTGAGTAGTTTGTACTTAGTTTCCTTGTTTTGTTTTCTATTAAATTTTTGATATACTTTTGCAATAATTCACCCTTGCACTACTGCACTTTCCACGTGTCTGGTAAAGAAATAAATTGAAGCACCAGGTGAAGAACTCCTGAGTCCATGTCTCCTCCTTCCAGCATGGGGCTAAACATTACAGTACGTATAAAAAACAACCATTTAGTTCCAAATATCATCAGTATAGTGCCTTATCAAGTACTGCAAGAAGATAAAATACAAGATAGTACATAGATACATGACAAAAGTGACAGTACAGAATGTAAAAAATGTTAAGATTATGTAAATTCTTGAAGATATATGCTTGAAGTCTGTTGTGCGTTAAGCCACGTCTGAAGTATGTTTAAAAATGAAATAGTTGTTGCATTCGCTCAATTCAATTCAACACATTTAGCTGATGCTTTTTATCCAAAGCGACCAGAGTGTGAATTATACAGTGACGACCGGGGGGTCAACAATTTTTCCAGATCCAAAAGAAAACCCAGTACAGCACAGACGCGGGCTTCAGTGAACCAAAATCTTCCAATGCTTACAATATCCTTGCCTATTTAACTAATGTCATCAGTCTGTAGATGATGATAAACCAAATTCATCACACCAGTTCACGGGTGCCCCATACCACACGACAACTTTTGTAGTCAGAGGTCACCAAGAAGTCAAGAGCAAAACTGCCAGCAAGTCAGACAACAGCAGACCATCATGACCGCTCAAAACAAACCCACACATAAAATACAGTCTGCATTATTATCTCTAATTCCTAAGGTTTTATCGTTCTCATCAAGTTTAAAGTTTCAACTTACTCTTTTTTAGCAAATATCTCCTTTCCTCTTGCTCATGTTGTGAATGATGTCATCTGCATCCAATAAGCAGTAGTCTGAAAACACTGTTGTTGGGGAAAACAAATGCCATTTTCATTGTGAAAGGATCACAAAAGACTTGAAATGAAATAAAAAAACTCTATATTATGTAAAAAGGTATCTCTACAATAACTAATCCCCATTTTCACTGCTCATGCCTAAACACCAGTGTGAAATTACATAGTGACAATGAAATGATAGGGTGGACTCTCAGCTAGCTAACATCAGATGGCTCATTTTAAGTAAAAGAAATGCTAAGAACACGATCCTGTCCTGAGCTTGTCTGAATTATATTATTTTGGCCGTGCCTTCTCTGTGCTTTGATTTTGGTTCCTCTGTGTCTGGGTTTCAGTCCTGGCTGTGTGTCTTGTTGGGGAGTCTGGGTTTTTATTCCATGTCTTTGTTCCTAGTCCTGTGCTTTAGTTCATGTCGTAGTATTTGCTTCTAGTTCTTTCTCTGCATCATTTTGGTTTAGTCTGCTCTGTGTTCTAGTTCTGTCTTCTCATTTAGGTTTTGTCTGCTATGATCCCTGTGTTATAGTTGGTCGTGTGTGTCTGTTTATATGAGTTTCTGTTATTGTCTGAAATTAGATTCTTGTCTGGTAATTTGTAACGTGTTCTGTCTGTGTTGGTTATTAATTTTGCCCCATGTCTGCCTGTCAGGTGAGCCTCTCTGTTTCCCTGCTGTCTCTCTGCCTGCCTCGTTAACCTGATCCTGGTCACCTGTGTTGCTCCCTCCCAGCTCGTTACCCCGTGTGTGTGTGTGTGTGTGTGTGTGTGTGTATACTTGTTTGTTTCCTCAGTCTGTGTCCGGTCATTGTAGTGTGTAGACGCTCTGTCTCGTGTTGTATTGTTTTACTTGCCCTGCTCGTCGTGTCACCCTGTTTCTGTGGATTTGGATTTCTGTTGGATCACCTGTTTATTTGGACTCTGTTGTTTTTGGATTCTGGATTCAAGTGTGCTCGGTTTTAATTAAACCTTCTTTGAACTGCACTCGCTTGCTCTGTGTCCTGCATTTGGGTCCACCAACCTGCCCCACCATCAATCGTGACATTAATGCTTGTATTTCAGATACTGTGTTGTTGGTTTGGAAATCAGGGCTCAGTGGATTGACATTTAATGCAATTGTAGCCAATTGGAATATAAGATTATTCCCTTCAGCTGAAGGGGCAAATATAATAGTCAAATTTCTAGACTCACTCAGTTGTAGGAAATCTGGAACACCAGAACTTCACATGAATAAAACCAGCTGCCATGATTGCTGGATTTTAATTGGAACTATAATCCAATATTGTTGGCAAAACAATGGAAACTGATGTGTTTTAAAAATAATTTCATCTGAAGGCAACATGTAGATAAAACTGAGAGGCCCTAGGATTGAACCTTGTGGTACACCACAAGAAATCACAGCCTGAGAGAAAAACTGAGAAACTTCTTCTTTTATAAAGATAAGAACAAAAGCAATGAAAACCTGAGTCTGTGATGCCAACCAGTTTATGGACATGCTCATTCAAACTGTGTAAATGTTTTTCTCCAATACTGAAGTATAACAGTACATACAGTATATTGACAGTATTGCATACATTTGTTCAAGTTGAAACAAATCCAGACTTCATCATCACACTGAAGTTTACCAGTGTGTGACTCCCTCTAGTGGACGTTGTGGAGTATTCTGTTGTCTTTGCTCCAAAGGTTTTTGTACAGAGTTTTGGTGTTTCCTGTCACTGTGGCCTCACAGCACAGTAGTACACAGCAGAGTCTGTCACTGCAGCAGAGGAGATCTGCAGATCCAGATGGGTTTTGTCATCACTCACTTTAGCAGACCATCTAGACTTTGTTGCATTTTGTGTTCCCAAGTGAAAGATGAGGAACTCTGGTGGTTTTCCTGGATATTGTTGATACCAAAAGAAATAATCAAGAGCAGTTGCTTGTTTAGAGTATTTGTAGGACAGGGTAACAGAGCTGTCTTCTAAAGCGAACTCTTCATTCCTGACTGCAGTGAGTTCTTCACAGCTGACACCTGAAGGAAGAGATAACTCTGTAACTTTACAATCTAAAGGTTTCTATCAGTGAAACTCTCTTAATGTTGATGATCTCACCTACCTCTTATTGTGAGCAGAAACAAAGTCACAAACAGACTGAAGTTCACTGACAGCATCTTAAAGAGAAAGAGAATCTGTCTGCTTTTGGATCAAACGCCACTGTGAAAGTTTGTGTCTTTTCTGTCCTTGAGTCCCAGTTTTGCTCCTCCCTTAATCCCTCCCTCCTTGCCCTCACAACTCTGACAAATAGTGAGTTTGTCTCTGCTGTGGTGCTGTTATTCACTAAATCACAACATTTCCATCAGGTGACAAGTAACTGAAAAGGTAACACTGATTGACTCTTGACAGAACATGTGAAGGTCGTCACTGAGTCAATCTTTATACAGACGATACTATTCAATTACACATGCCACCCACATTGACTACTTATTCAACACTTTGTTTTTTTACTCAAACAATGTTCTTTTACTCAAACAATATTATTCACATTATACATTTGCGTCAAGTTTGAGGACACATCAAATCATGAGATGACTTTACAAAATAAATCACCTACAGAGTAGATTTTCAGTTCCAAGGACAAAGATTGTTTGCATCTGTCAAATTTTCCACTTTTAATGATCTTATTACTACCTACTATTTTGACTTTGCACTTTTAATTGAAACTTGGATAGATAATAGTAGCAGTGCACCATTTCTCATTGAGTCAGCCCCTTCAAATTTTTATTTTAGAAATGTTTTTCAACTTGACAGGAAAGGTGGTGGTGTTCCTGTTTATCTGACAGATGCTGAGTCAGAGCCTTGACATCATGTGTTTTTACAGAATGGAAATTTTAATTATTTACTCCTGAAGGATCAAACAGCAGTGAAGAGAAAGGACTCCATTCATGGAGGACTGAGTGGTGATGGTCTCTTTATAAACACTTTATTTGTCCAGCTACCATCCAACAACATTTAATTATCATCCTTTGTCTGAATTGACTTAAAATAACATTTCAGAACTTGTAATATCTTCCACATACTGCTGTCACATTTTTTTGTTTTGTTAATCACTAGCACAACAAATCCAGGCTGTATCATAACCACTGAAGTTAACAGAGTGTGACTCCTCTAGTGGACGTTGTGGAGTATTCTGTTGTCTTTGCTCAAAGGTTTTTGTACAGAGTTTTGGTGTTTCCTGTCACTGTGGCTTCACAGCACAGTAGTACACAGCAGAGTCTGTCACGCAGCAGAGGAGATCTGCAGATCCAGATGGGTTTTATCATCACTCACTTTAGCAGACCATCTAGAGTTTGTTGCATTTGTGTTCCCAAGTGAAGATGAGGAACTCTGGTAGTTTTCCTTGATATTGTCGATACCAGAAGATTGATCACTACCAGTTGCTTTTTTAGAGTATGTGTAGGACAGAGTAACAGAGCTGCCTTCTAAAGTGAACTCTTCATTCCTGACTGCAGTGGTTCTTCACAGCTGACACCTGAAGGAAGAGATAACTCTTTTATTT
>NW_024040582.1:0-21000 GCF_014851395.1 Micropterus salmoides | reverse complement strand
CTTGAAAATGTGTTTAAAAAAACAGATCAGCCTACAATGGAACACAGAATCAATTGTGTCTAGATGGCAAAAGACACATCAGGCATAGTTGGCACTGACAGCTCCTGATTGCCTGTTATGGGAACAGACAGAGGAGAGACTACAAGGAGGCTCATGGATAGACGGATGGAGAGGGACACATGACAGTACCGGGTCAGTTGCTATGGGAACATCAATGAGAAGGAAATAGTCATTCAAAGGTATATATATATATATATATATATATATATATATATATATATATATATATATATATATATATATATATATATATATATATATATATATATATATATATATATATATACAGTGGGTACGGAAAGTATTCAGACCCCTTTAAATTTTTCACTCTTTGTTTCATTGCAGCCATTTTCCAAAAATCAAAAAAGTTCATTTTATTTCTCAGTAATGTACACTCAGCACCCCATCTTGACAGAAAAAAACAGAAATGTAGAAATTTTTGCAAATTATTAAAAAAGAAAAACTGAAATATCACATGGTCATAAGTATTCAGACCCTTTGCTCAGTATTTAGTAGAAGCACCCTTTTGATCTAATACAGCCATGAGTCGTTTTGGGAAAGATGCAACAAGTTTTTCACATCTGGATTTGGGTATCCTCTGCCATTCCTCCTTGCAGATCCTCTCCAGTTCTGTCAGGTTGGATGGTAAACGTTGGTGGACAGCCATTTTCAGGTCTCTCCAGAGATGCTCAGTTGGGTTTAAGTCAGGGCTCTGGCCGGGCCATTCAAGAACAGCCACGGAGTTGTTGTGAAGCCACTCCTTCGTTATTTTAGCGGCGCGCTTAGGGTCATTGTCTTGTTGGAAGGTAAACCTTCGGCCCAGTCTGAGGTCCAGAGCACTCTGGAAAAGGTTTTCGTCCAGGATATCCCTGTACTTGGCCGCATTCATCTTTCCCTCGATTGCAACCAGTCGTCCTGTCCCTGCAGCTGAAAAACGACCCCACAGCATGATGCTGCCACCACCATGCTTCACTGTTGAGACTGTATTGGACAGGTGATGAGCAGTGCCTGGTTTTCTCCACACATACCGCTTAGAATTAAGGCCAAAAAGTTCTATCTTGGTCTCATCAGACCAGAGGATCTTATTTATCACCATCTTGGAGTCCTTCAGGTGTTTTTTAGCAAACTCCATGCGGGCTTTCATGTGTCTTGCACTGAGGAGAGGCTTCCGTCGGGCCACTCTGCCATAAAGCCCCGACTGGTGGATTGCTGCAGTGATGGTTGACTTACTATAACTTTCTCCCATCTCCCGACTGCATCTCTGGAGCTCAGCCACAGTGACCTTTGGGTTCTTCTTTACCTCTCTCACCAAGGCTCTTCTCCCCCGATAGCTCAGTTTGGCCGGACGGCCAGCTCTAGGAAGGGTTCTGGTCGTCCCAAACGTCTTCCATTTGAGGATTATGGAGGCCACTGTGCTCTTAGGAACCTTAAGTGCAGCAGAAATTTTTTTGTAACCTTGGCCAGATCTGTGCCTTGCCACAATTCTGTCTCTGAGCTCTTCAGGCAGTTCCTTTGACCTCATGATTCTCATTTGCTCTGACATGCACTGTGAGCTGTAAGGTCTTATATAGACAGGTGTGTGGCTTTCCTAATCAAGTCCAATCAGTATAATCAAACACAGCTGGACTCAAATGAAGGTGTAGAACCATCTCAAGGATGATCAGAAGAAATAGACAGCACCTGAGTTAAATATGAGTGTCACGGCAAAGGGTCTGAATACTTATGACCATGTGATATTTCAGTTTTTCTTTTTTAATAAATTTGCAAAAATTTCTACATTTCTGTTTTTTTCTGTCAAGATGGGGTGCTGAGTGTACATTACTGAGAAATAAAATGAACTTTTTTGATTTTTGGAAAATGGCTGCAATGAAACAAAGAGTGAAAAATTTAAAGGGGTCTGAATACTTTCCGTACCCACTGTAAATAAACAAGACAGCACGTCGTGAGAACTGAAATAATAACAATTAATTTAAATAAGTAACTGAATGAAAACATTAAGAAAATTCTACCAGTGAGAACCTTGTTTGTATGTTGTGACTGCAGCCTGGCAGGCCTTGTAGTACATCTATGCATGCAAGGGGGCCTCCTCACATTTTGCTGTCAACAACCTTGGGGTAACGAAGACTTAAACATCTCCAGAGATTGCAAGGTAACTCTAGGGAAGGATGAGGTCAAGGGTGAAGATACAGTTGCCCTTGATCTCAACCTTCGTTGGATAACTGGATGTAAATGCTCCGTACTTGTATACCCTTTCTAGTCTTTTCGACCACTCAAAGCGCTTTTACACTACATCTGCATTCACCAGTCATACACATTCATACACTGAGCCTAAGTGCTCAAACGGAAACTAGCATTCACACTCATTCATACGCTGGCGGAATAGCCGCCAGGGGCAATTCGGGGTTCAGTATCTTGCCCAAGGACACTTCGACACGCAACCAGGGGAGCCAGGGATTGAACCGCCGACCTTCCGATTAACGGCCAACCCGCTACTCTCCTGAGCCGCCCCGGATAACTGAGAACCTTCACAGACATCTAGGAAGCAGCATTTAGTAGGAGAGAAGGCAGAGAACAGACTGCAGCGGGACACTTATGGTGACACCAGACTTATCTAAGGTGTCTGATTCTATTGGCCTTCCATGCACAATGATGTGCAAACACACTGCAGCACATGCCAGAAAACCGGTGCTGTCCACAGGTCTGATCGGGCTCCTCTGCAGGCCATGCCCATGATCACCACCCCTTCAGCTGTAGAGCCATAGATATCATGGGGCCACTGGAGAAAAGTAGCTCAGGGTACCGGTACATACATTAGAACAAACTTCATGTCATGTCTAATGGGCTGTCTGCAGGTACTCCTTACCACCCTGAGACTGATGGCCTGGTGGAGAGGTTCAACCATATGCTGAAATGTATGCTCAGGTTTGTGGCAGTTAAAGGGAAAGAGTGGCTACCATTTCTTCTTTGTGCCAACAGGGAAGGTTCTCAGCTTTCAAACTCTTGTATGGCTCTTGACCACTGGACTTGCTGAAGCAGAGTCTGAGGCGCCTGATGGCAAGGACCTTGTATATCATCATGTAGATGATGGACCACCTGAGCAGCACAGGAAGGAAGGCCGTCACAACCTCCATGAAGCCCCAGAAAGCCTGATAGTTTTAACCAGGTCAGAAGGACCGTTTTCTTCAAGCAAACTTATGGCTAAGTGACAAGGCCCACTCACTGTGGTTAGGAAAATGACCCCAACCACATATGAGGTCCTGTATCCAGAAAAGGGGGAACCTTCTTAAATCCTTGAAGGAGAGGGGTTCCACTGGAGAACATATCCCTCTTGGTTTGCCAGATTAAAGAGGATGATGATTCAGAAGTGGTTGTGGAGGCCTGGAAAAAGCCTGGGAAGATCGACCTGACTGATGTCGCCTGGATGGTAACCAACCAGTGGAGTTACGAGTAGGTGTTCGCAAGCGCTCCACTGTTGTTCCAAGAGAGACCAGGGCTGAAGACCATACTGAAACATTCATGTTCGTCTCACGCACACGCCCGCCCCTGCCAAAGTTGAACTGACTTGAACTTTCTGTAGCCTACGTGACACGCAGCACAAAAAGATGTATGAGAGACTGATCCTCGCCGTCTGTGACTTCCCTGAAATATATGTGTTCACTGAACAGTTTTGGGACATTAACAGGAGGGCATTTGCATTTATCAGCTATAGGAATATATAATATATATATATATAATAATATTGCCTATCAACTAACGTTACTTAGTTTTACTTTAAACTAGGCTATGAAGGAATACAGTAGAAGGATGTAGCAGGATGAGGGACTGATACTCTCCATCTGTGATTTCCCTGAAATATATTAACAGGACATTAACAGGAGGGATTTATCAGCTATATGAATGAATTATAGCCTATATAATAATATAGCCTATCAGCTAACGTTACTTAGCCTATACTTTCACGTTAAGCTAGGCTATGAAGGAATACAGTAGCGCACAGAAGCCGTTGCCGTGGTTACTATCTACAGAGTGCCTTCCGTTTACTCGCGGAGCGCTTGTCTCGGTGTCTGTTCACATGAGAAGCGCAGAGCAACCTCGCGGGGCCAGGTGACTACGCAGGCGGAGTGTTGCTTCCCATGTGAAAAGACCTTAAGGTAGGAAGTGAAAGGCAGAATGGATGAGATGAAGGAAAGACCAAAAAATAATGCCTTCAGTTCCAATAGGGTCCTTGCACATTTCTCTTGCTAGGGCCCTAAATATACCCCCCAATGTACCCACAACAGTTACATTTTCATTCTCTTAGAAACACAGCGTTACACCACGTGACTTACATAAAGTACTTGATACTGCAATTTATTTTCAGTTGGATTTGATTTGTAAAAAAAACCTCTGCCCTGTAGCCTAACCTGGGGCACTTCTTATTTTGAGATTATGTGAAACAAGATTGCATCGTGACCAAGTTTTAAGTTGAAAACTTTGCTCCTTCCATGAAGATCACTGAGTCTGTCTTCATTTTAGCCCCATCAATATTTGTATACTTCCTGAATCTTTTTACCTCATGGAGGAAATGTTGAGAGCAGGTGGAAGTTTGGGGAGACCAAGGTCAAATTTGGAAAAAGATGAGAAATCTTAGTTCTAACTAAAGAACTCATTTTATATTTAAATTCCTAACTTCAAACCATCTGGATCAGTGTGATTTCTCATGAGCTGGGCATTATCTTAAGAAGCCTTTAATAACAACTTTCCTAATAAACTCCAGAACAGCTACTAAATGGACCTTTACCTGAGATTGTTTTGTCAACTGCAGTTTCCAAGGTAAAGCATAAATTTGAACCTCTTGATGATTTTGCTGGCGGCACGGTGGTGCGATAATAATATAATAATAATAATATAATCCTTATTTGTAGAGCACTTTTCAAAAACAAGTTACAAAGTGCTTTAACAAGTGTAAAGAATAATACAAAAAAACAAGAGCATGAAAAATTAATATAAAATTAGTGAAATACAATAAAATAAAAGGGATAAAATAAAGTCAAATAAGATCGGGAAAAGCTCTCCTATAAAAGTATGTTTTAAGAAGGGACTTAAAAGAGTTCACTGACTCAGCCGACCTGATTTCCTCGGGCAGGCTGTTCCAGAGCCTCGGGGCCCTGACAGCAAACGCTCTGTCCCCTTTAGTTTTCAGTCGAGACTCTGGAACAGACAGCAGACCTCTGCCCGAGGATCTCAAGGTACGTGCTGGTGCGTATGGGACTAAAAGGTCAGAAATATAACAAGGCGAGAGGCCATGAAGAGCTTTAAAAGTGATCAATAGAATTTTAAAGTCAATTCTAAAACATACTGGGAGCCAGTGTAATGAAGCTAAATATAGTAATGTGGTCATATTTCTTTGTTCTGGTTAAAAGCCTGGCAGCTGAGTTCTGGACAGTCTGGAGTCGATCAATAGATTTTTGGGTTAAACAGGTGAAAAGGCTGTTGCAATAATCCAGCGTGATGAGATGAAGGCGTGTAAAATGGTCTCGGTGTCCTTAAAAGTTAACATAGATCGAATTTTTGCTAAGTTGATAAAAACATGATTGAACAAGCTTTGTGTGCTTCTCGAAATTTAAATTACTATCAAACCAAACACCAAGGTTCTTTGCCACAGGCTTAATGCGATTTACTAGGGAACCAGCAGATGGCAGTATTTGATTTGCCATCTGCTGAGACCCGATGACCAGGATTTCTGTTTTGTCTGAGTTCAGCTGGAGGAAATTATTTGACATCCATTTTTTAACTTCACAAAGGCAGTTGTTAAGTGAACTCAGCATTCCAGGGTCTGTGGATCTGACGGGCAAGTATATTTGTGTGTCATCAGCATAATATGAAAAGAAATGTCATGTTTATGGATAATATGTCCAAGGGGAAGCAGATACAAGGAAAACAAAATGGGTCCTACGACCGACCCCTGAGGCACACCATATTTAACTGGACAGAACAAAGAGACATAGTTGTTTACAGACACACAAAACTTCCTATTTGACAGGTGGTCAAATAGGGTATGACCACGGTTATGGGTTTGCCCTCTGACATGTTGTTTGAAGTTAAAAGAAGTGGCCATATTTAAAAAGTTAGTTGCATTAACATTGGTGGGGTCATCAACATGAATATTAAAATCGCCACAAAGAACAATTCTGTCATAATTTAAAACCAGAGTAGATAAAAATTCAGGAAGTTCTGATAAAAATCCTCCAGGCGGTTTTGGGGGGCGATAAATTATAACAAATATGATAGGTTGCAGCCCTCCAACTTTAAGAGTGAGAACTTCAAAGAGTTAAATTCATCACAGCGTACTTGATGACATTTAAATTTTTCCTATACACGCTCACTAGCCCACCACCACGACCACTGACCCTCGGTTGACTAAAACAATCATATTGAGGCGGACACAGTTCAGCTAGCTGGCTATAGTCATTCATCTGCAACCAGGATTCAGTTAAAAACATAAAATCTAGATTTCCATACAAGATAAAATCATTTAAGATAAAAGTCTTACTTGAAAGTGATCTCACATTGAAGAGAGCCATTTTAAATGAGTTTGTTCTGGGTGCTGGAGTTGGTGCAGTTGTCCTAATCCTTAAGAGATTACTAATATTGCTGTGTGGGATGTGCACATTTCGGTTTACTGGTCTATGTGTGATGATGACAGGAATAGAAGTCTGTGGAACAGCGCTGGGAGCAGACGGCTTTACATGCCAGCAGGTGGAGACAGTTGTTTGTGGCAGTGAGCCAGAGATCTGTTCAGTGAGCGGTGGTGTGTCCAGGTGTGCTGCATGAATGATTAGTCATTCATATAAGTCATGTGTGGACCGCACCACATGCTGTATGTGCGCAGCTAACATTTCTGAGCCCCGTTTGTTTGGGCGAAGTCCGTCTGTCTTAAAAAGAGACATTCTTTGCCAGAAATATTAAAATTATCCACATAAAACACACGGTGAGCCCTGCAGGCGGACTGGAGCCAGTCGTGGAGGCCAAGGAGTCTACTGAAGCGGCCAGCACCGCGACCAACTGTGGGAATGGGACCAGAGATAAAAACGGACTTTCCACACTGCTTTAAAAAGTTAAAAAGACGGTTAAAATCTGAAGGTTAGCACTGTCGCCTCACAGCAAGAAGGTTGGGGGTTCGAACCCCGGTTGCCCCGGCCTTTCTGTGTGGAGTTTGCATGTTCTCCCCGTGTCTGCGTGGGTTCTCTCCGGGTGCTCCAGCTTTCTCCCACCGTCTAAAAACATGCAGGCTAGGTTGATTGGTTGCCCTAAATTGTCCTTAGGTGTGAGTGTGAGTGGTTGTTTGTCTATGTGTGACCCTGCAATGGACTGGCGACCTGTCCAGGGTGTACCCCGCCTGTCGCCTGATGTCAGCTGGGATTGGCTCCAGCCCCCCCACGATCCTGTACGCAGGATAAGCGGTCGACAATGGATGGATGATGATTTTGCATTATGGTTTATAAATGCTTGACTATATTTGTCATATTTGCATTTCACTAAATGATAAAGACCTGATCCTGGTCTGCTGGTCTGATATTAGTTAGGAGGTCATTCTCAGTGGGGACATGGACTCTCAGCACATCTGTTACTGTTTCCACTGTTATCTGCAGGGGTGCTGGTTCAGACTGTGAACCAAGAGTTCTCAGCTTGTCAGGCAGACAGAGAAACAGTGTGTGAGCTCTTGTTGCCTGTTCATACCTGAGTGTATCTAGTCCAGCTGACAGCAGCTTTACTCCTGAGTCTCCTGGATGGTTGAAGCTCAGGTCCAGCTCTCTCAGACTGAAGGGGTTGGATCTCAGTGCTGAGGCCAGAGAAGTACAACCTTCCTCTGTGATAAGACATCCTGAAAGCCTGAAGACACACACACACACACACACACACATAATATATTTTTATCTATTCTTTCCTTGTCAGTGTGAATTCATAATTAATGATTCAAATTATCAAAATATTAAATTACCCCATCAGTCCACTGCTGTAAAATTCTTCCCTTCATCAGCAAAGTATTTTGACTAGGAAATGTAAGCATAGCTATGGTCTATGCTCCAATTGGTTCTGAAACTACTTTTTACTTAATGTATTGATAACTCAGTGACTGTGTTTGATGTGAATGAGAGCATAGACTGTATCAAAACCGAGGAACGAATACTTGACAGCTGAATAACTTGAGATGGTGGCCTGTGTAAACAAAGAAAATGGTGGCAAGTTGCTACCAGACAATAAAGCGAAAAACTAGCGCGGTGAGTTAATATCTAAACCGCTGGCAACAAAAGTGAGGACACCCCTAAGTGAAATTGTCCAAATGGGGCCCAAAGTGTCAATATTTTGTGTGGCCACCATTATTTTACAGCGCTGCTTTAACCCTCTTGGGCATGGAGTTCACCAGAGGTTGCCACTGGAGTCCTCTTCCACTCCTCCACATCACTGAGCTGGTGGATGTTAGAGACCTTGCGCTCCTCCACCTTCCGTTTGAGGAGCCCCACAGATGCTCAGCAGGGTTCAGGTCTGGAGACCTGCTCGGCGAGTCCGTCACCTTTACCCTCAGCTTCTTTAGTGAGGCAGCGGTCGTTCTTGGAGGTGTGTTTGGGGTCGTTATCATGTTGGAATAAAAATTATTCTAAGTTGTGAATCCTGTCGTGTGAAGTCCATCGCTCTCTGTCTGCTAACTTCTCTCATCCTGCACCATGTTGATGTAGAACAAAAAAACCTTCAGAGCTTCAGAGCTAGATCAAATGAATGACGTGTATACAAGTATTATTCTGTTTGAAATAAATAAACTGTTTCATAGTAGTTACAGTTTTGTGCAAAATGAATTAAAGGCCTGTCCCAAACATACAGTAGGCAGGATCAAATCAGGGATTTTAGCAAATAAAAGTTTTACCCAAAGTTAATCTTGGTCTCAGGACATGGTTCCAGTAATCCATGTCCTTAGTCTGCTTGTCTTCAGCAAACTGTGTACGGGCTTTCTTGTGCATCATCTTTAGAAGAGGCTTCCTTCTGGGACGACAGCCACGCAGACCAATTTGATGCAGTGTGTGGCGTATGGTCTGAGAGGCTGACCCCCCACCCCTTCAACCTCTGCAGCAATGCTGGCATAGACTGTTAATAAAGACATCATGTCTAGTAAAGTAGTGCTGACTAAGGGTAAAACTTCTTTAAGCAGCCTAGTTGGGATGGAGTCTAAAAGACAAGTTGATGATTTCAAATATAGGCTTAATAAGCCCGACAAGCAAACCGAATTTAGACGAATCTATCAACAAATTGGCACAGAACTGGAATAGAATATATCAGGAAAAGACATTAACAATGCATATGACAGATTCTTAGAACCTTTTAAGTATTTATATGACAAAAATTGTCCAATAAAAGAATATAGCAGACCCGGGCCCATGCCCGCCATGATTTATTGTCCATGGAACCCGCCATGGCTCGGGGGCCTGTGGAGAATAAACGACCGAGTTTTAAATGAAAGGGGCTTGCGGTTACGAAGATCTGAAATGAATGTATGTATATGGCAGTGTTATTTTATTTCCATTTTATTGCACCACCTGGAGGCCGATTGATGCAAAATTTCACACAGGCTCTTGGGAGGCCATGCCAGATAAGGTCCCCGAGTTTGGTGTAGATCGGACATTGCAAACGTAAGATGTTTAGCTTTTGGCCGTTTTTTGTTGGATCAAAATTCCCTCTACAAACTTTCTTCGGCTTGGTCCAGCGATGGTCCATGCCAAGTTTCGTGTTGATCGGACTTGCGGCTTCGGAGGATTTAATTAAAATAGGTTTTCCAGTTTTCGCGATTTTGCTAAATGAAAACGTCATCGCACAGAGGCGTGTCCTATATATATCGCAATCGGCAGCATCCCCCAAACAAGTAGACATAAGGTTTATGAATGTAGTAACATGTAGTGGGCTGTAGTTATGAGGCAAAATGTCCTTTAGTTGAAAATCCCTGTGGAATGAATGGGATTGTCTGATGGTATTTGAGCTTCGATTATAGCGCCACCTTTTGGCCGAAGTGCACCAAATTTTTCAGGTGTCATCAGGGCCCCATGGGGAACAGTTGACCCAATTTGGTGTCAATCGGACTTGGAAAATGCATGTAAGTGAATGGGGGGAGGGGGGTTATTCTGTTTCTTCCTGGTTATTATTAGTTTCCCTGTGGCTTTCTGCCTGCGTCTCATTAGTCCTGAGCCCCCCTCACCTGTGTTGCTCCCGCCCCACTCGTTGGTCCCTGTGTCTATATACTGGATGCCTGCTTGTCTCTTCAGTCTTGGTCACATCCTTCGTCTATGGGGAGTGTTCTGCCTTGTGCTCCGTGTAATGGGAATTTCATGAGAACCATCTTTAAAACACTGTCTTGTAACTAATCTCACTAGGGGCCTCCAGCCTCTTGGGTATGGGGTCAATGGAAGGTAAATGTGTGTGATGTGGGTGTTTTCCCTGTTCCCTGGAATATTCCCTGGTTTTTGGATTGCCTTGTGTTTGTTGGATTTACCTCAGTTTGGTCTTACCCTTATGCTTCCACGTAAGCTTGTTTCAGTTTTTTTTTTTTTTGAGTAATTAAATCCTTTTGAACTGCATCCTCGCCTTTTGGTCTGCATTTGGGTCCAGACCTCAGCCTTCACTCAGCCAACCCATGACAAAAATAAATAATATAAACAATATTAAAGGAATATGGGCTATAATGAATAGTATTATAAGAAATCGTCCTAGACAAATACAGTAGGTTTTCCTAAGTATTTTATTGATAAGGATAAGAACTATTATAATATGGATGATGTGGCTAACAGTTTTAATCAGTTCTTTGTAAATGTGGGACCTGACCTAGCTGGGAAAATCACTGTAATAAATTAATAGAGAGAAATCCAAGCTCAATGTTTCTCAGGCCAGTGGATGAAAAAGAAATATTGGAAATTGTGAGCAAATTCAAGATAAAAAGTCTACCGATTACAATGACATTGACATGACTATAGTGAGAAGTAATTGAGGGGATCTCAAAACCATTAATATTTATATGTAATTTATCATTTGAAACAGGTTCATTTCCAAACAAAATGAAAATAGCCAAAGTCATACCTCTGTATAAAAATGGCAGCAAACACCAGTTCACAAACTACAGACCTGTCTCCTTACTTCCACAATTCTCCAAAATACTAGAAAAAATCTTTAAAAACAGATTAGAAACATTCTTGGATAAGCAACAATTACTCACAGACAGTCAATATGGATTCAGATTAAACAGATCTACATTGATGGCAATAATAGAATGAATTGAGGAAATCACCAGTGCCATAGATCATAAAAATTATGTAATGGAGGTATCTGTACGGTGTCAGGGGTATAGTATTAGACTGGGTGAGGAGTTATCTTAGTAAAAGACAGCAGTTTGTGAAGTTGGGAAGCTCCAGGTCAGTATGTTTGGACATTGCTTGTGGTGTCCCCCAGGGGGTCATTTCTGGGACCAAAACTGTTTATTTTGTATATTAATGAAATATGTTCAGTATCTAAGTTGTTGAAGATGGTGTTATTTGCAGATGACACAAATATATTCTGTTCAGGTGAAAACCTTCAGCAACTAGTGGAAGATGTCACTAAAGAAATTAACAAATTAAAAATATGGTTTGATAGAAATAAATTATCATTAAATTTAAATAAAACTAAAATAATGTTATTTGGAAAATACAATATGAATATTCAGGTGAACATACAAATAGATGGGGTTATAATTGAGAGTTCATGAAAATAAATTTCTTTTTATTATATTAATTATAGATGACAGAATCAGTTGGAAATCACACATTTATCATGTACAATCTAAACTATCAAGATCAATTGCAGTATTAAATAAAGCCATATTTCATTTACTGTGCTGAGATTTGGGGACACAACTACAAAAGTTCATTATATTCACTATCTATTCTCCAAAAAAGAGCAATAAGGATTATTCATAATGGTGGGTATAGGGATCACACTCACTCATTATTCTTACAGTCAAAATTATTAACATTCACAGATCTGGTGAAATATCAATCAGCCCAAATACTGTTTAAAGCCAAAAATAACCTATTGCCAAGAAATATTCAAATATTATTTAGGGAGAGAGAGGGAGGTTATAATTTAAGGGCGAAACACAACACAACAAACAGGATACGGACAACCAGGAAATGTTTTTGCATTTCAAGCTCTGGAGTAAAGATCTGGAACAGTCTTAATGAGGAACTAAAGCAATGTCCAAACATAAATCAGTTTAAAATCAGTTATAAAGATATGGTTTTCAATGGTTACAGGGATGAAGAAGGGGGTGAATAATCAATGAGTTTTTCTGGGGCTAGTAATTATCTTCAGTTTCATTGTGGTCATTTATTTCTGAGTTGCTGGAATTTATTCTTTCCTATTATATTTTTTTATTTTCTTGTTTAAATGATTGATGTACATTTTGAATTGCTTTTGGATATAACAAAGTAGATGTGCAAATATTTGGAACGCGGGTCGATTACTTGTAAGCTTTAGATTTTTGGATAGGGGGTGGGATTAAATAAGGTTTTTTTTCTTCTTCCCACTCCTTTTCTAATCTAAATCACTTCGATTTGTTTACTTGATTTCATTTTCTTGTCAAATGTTCTTTTTACATATATTCGTAACAAACATAATTACCAATGGTTTAGATGAAGCACAACACAACCTGTTGTTATCAGCTGGTCCGTTTGTTTTGGAGAGGAGGAGACCGACTTTGGCTCCATGTAAAAACTCCAATTTAGCGTAACTCCATCCACAGCTGTTAGCTGTAAATGCACCGCTGCACACTGGCTGCTATTTCTGGGCAATAAATTTTATTCCAAAGTACGATCTGAGGCCGAGACTTGTGTGTGCCATTTGACTTTCAGGTCCAAGGTTTTAACTGCAGTGTATAATCTACACTGTTAAAACCTAAATATGTTGGGTATCTTGCTACATTTTCTCTGTTAACATAAGCTGAATGCTGACCTGAGAGTCTCTAATGCACAGTGTGGACTCCCCAGTCCAACAGAGAGCAGCTTCACTCCTGAATCCCGCAGGTCGTTGTTGCTTAGGTCCAGCTCTCTCAGACTACAGGATGGGGTGCAGAGAACTGAGGATAGAGCTTCACAGCTTCTCTCTGACAGATTACAGCCACTCAACCTAGAAAATATAGACAATACACATGTGAAAACATTCGTCTCTGTGTTTGAAATTACTTACACCTACAGTATATTTTGACAGCAACTATTTTCATATCAGTGTCTGAAAAGGGAAGTGGTGTACCGTAATGACGATGAAGATAAATGACAAAAACATAAATGTGACAGTTATGGCTGACTCTTTACATGTTTATTAATCCTGACCTGAGAGTCTCCAGTGTACAGTCTGGACACTCCAGTCCAGCAGAGAGCAGTTTCACTTCTGAGTCCTGCATTAGGTTGTTACTCAGGTCCAGCTCTCTCAGATTAGACGATTGGGAGCCAAGAACTGACATCAGAGCTTCACAACTTCTCTCTGACAGATTACAGCCACACAGCCTAGAAAATATGAACATCGCATTTTTGAAAATATTACTCAGTGTTTATATGATTTAGGTTTATATATATATATATATATATATATATATATATATATAAAAAATATAATCTTTATTTGTAGAGCACTTTTCAAAAACAAGTTACAAAGTGCTTTAACAAGTGTAAAGACAATAATACCCAAAAAACAATAATACAGAAACAATACAAGATAAAAGCAAGAAAACATTGAAAAGACTAAAATACACGTTTAAGATAAATATAAAATAAGTAAAATAGAATAAAATAAAAGGGATAAAATAAATATATTTAGGTACAAACTGCAAACTTCATAAAAGAGAAGTAGTACAATGACTGAAGAAAAATGACAACAGCATCATGTGACAATTGTAGTTCACTTTTTATAGCTTTATTAATCCTGACCTGAGAGTCTTCAGTGTACAATGTGGACTCTCCAGTCCAGGAGAGAGCAGCTTCACTCCTGAATCCTGCAGGTCATTGTTACTCATGTCCAGCTCTCTCAAACTAGAAGACTTGGAGCTGAGAACTGAGGACAGAGCTTCACAACTTCTCTCTGACAGATTACAGCCACACAGCCTAGAAAATATGAACAGCACATATGTACATAAGGTGGTGATGGCGCGAGGGTGGTGATGACGCAGTGGATAAGACACGCCTTTGGTGTGAGAGACCCATGTTCAATTCCCAAATGTTACACATCCACCAATGTGTCCCTGAGCAAGACACTTAACCCCTAGTTGCTCCAGAGGTGTGTGACTTTTGACATAAATAACAATTGTAAGTCGCTTTGGATAAAAGCGTCAGCTAAATTAATAAATATAATGTAAATGAAAACGTTACTCTCTGTATTTGATATGATTTAGGATTATATTTTGGTAGGCACCGCTTTTATAAAAGAGAAGTAGTACAGTGACTGATGGCGATAACATCATGTGACAATTGACCCTTCACAAAGCCACGCCAGCCCTAATGACTGTGTCTGAGTCTGACAAACGGTTGGACTTATCAGACTTAGTATGGCGCTGCCACTATCTGTAACTGCACTCCCTGGAGAAATATTGTTTAATTTTTGGAAAAACTAAAGAGCATTCTCAGAGAATTATACAGAAATGTTTGCATTATGCATTTCAAGGTTAGATTCAGGCTGTCAAACTGACAAAAAAAACAAAACAAAGATAGAAGCTATATCCTACCGATCACAGAGTAAAAGTGAACCACCACATCACCTGATCATTGAGACAGAGGACAATTATATTAAGGATAACACTGTTGCTTTCAACTGTGTAGGTCTATATTCCCTATTGCAAACATTGAAATGAAAAAGCAGTAGGCCTATATAACGTTACATTCAGTAGTAAGTTAGGTAGCATTAACTAGCTAACATTACATTAGGAACAATCCACAGCCTACATTTTTCTGCATTTATTTTAGGTTTTGGAAAGGGAATAAATCGTACTTCTCCTTTCAACCTCTCCTGGTAGTGATTGTAACTATTACAAATGTTCCAGTAACAGCGTTTGACCATATCTTGGTAAAACTTGGCAAAAAAGCTAGACAACGACTCCTTTTGCATGCTACAGCATTGCCATGGAGGTTTCGGACTTCAGTTAGAGTGTGTCCTATAAGGTGCTGTGATTAGCCAGCTTGCGGTTTTGGGACGTGGCTTAGCGAAGGGTGAATTATGGTTCAATCCTGACCTGAGAGTCTCCAGTGTAGTGTGTGGGCACTCCAGTCCAGCAGAGAGCACCTTTACTCCTGAATCCTGTAGGTCGTTGTTACTCAGGTCAAGCTCTCTCAGACTAGAGGACTGGGAGCTGAGAACGGAGGACAGAGCTTTACAGCTTCTCTCTGACAGATTACAGCCACTCAGCCTAGAAAATATGTACAGCACATATGTGAAAGATTTTCTCTCTGTATTTTAAATTATTTACAATCATATTTTGAAAAGAGACGTGGTACAATGACTGAAGAAAAGGACAACAACATCAAATCACAGTTCTGGTTCTCCCTTTATAAGTTTTCATAATCCGGACCTGAGAGTCTCCAGTGTGCAGTGTGGACTCTCCAGTCCAGCAGAGAGCAGCTTCGCTCCTGAATCCTTCAGTTTGTTGTTACTCAGGTCCAGTGCTCTCAGACTAGATGACTTGAGGCTGAGAACTGAGGACAGAGCTTCACAGCTTCTCTCTGATAGATTACAGCCACTCAGCCTGAAGGGGGGATAGTGAGAGATATTCAGTGATAAAGACAAACGCTGATACTGTTTGTTTCATCTAACACTAAAAAACATCACATTTATACAGTTTCCTATAGTTTTTATTGCTGTGTTTATTATTGGGATCTTTAGTCAAATCAGTTTGATCCCAGTAATACACAAATTTATTTTATCTTAAAATCAACTACATTGTATAATATTTTGTTTTCATTTCATGGCTGCATTAATCTGTGGTGGTACAATGAAACTAGTTTTTCAGTAAGACATTCTTACACTGAGAACAACCCTATACATGTGATACAGTGAGTATCTGCAGTTATCTGTGCACTTACAGAGCTTTGTTGGAGGCTTTGACCACTGGCAGCAGCCGCAGAAGAACCACCTCTGAAGCAGAGTATTTCTTCAAGTCAAACACGTCCAGATATTTTTCTGATGACAGTAAGATGAAGCCCAGAGCTGACCACTGAGCAGGAGACAGTTTATCTGTGGAGAGACTTCCTGAACTCAGGTACTGTCGGATCTGCTCCACTAGAGAACAATCGTTCAGTTCATTCAGACAGTGGAACAGATTGATGCTTCTTTCTGCAGACAGATTCTCACTGATCTTCTTCTTGATGTACTCGATTGTTTCCTGATTGGTCTCTGAGCTTCTTTTCTTTTTCAGTAGGTCTCGTAGGAGAGTCTGATTGGTCTGCAGAGAAAGTCCCATGAGGAAGCGGAGGAACAAGTCCAGGTGTCCATTTGGACTCTGCAAGGCCTTGTCAATAGCGAACCTGTGGACCTCTGACACAGATGTTTGCTGAAAACCATTCGCACATGCTTGCCAAAGGTTTGCCCTGGCTCAGACATGACATTCTTGTTTTTGTTAATGAGTGCCTTCTCTACATACAAAGCTGCCAAAAACTCCTGAACACTCAGATGGATAAAGCTAAACATCTTGTCTGCTTCATCCTTCTTCTTCCCACGTTCCTCTTTAAAGATCTCTGTGAAGACTCCTGAGCACACCGAGGCTCCACTGACATTAATGCCGCTCTCTTTCAGGTCTGATTCGTAGAAGATCAGGTTGCCCTTTTCCAGCTGGTGGAAAGCCAGTTTTGCTAATGACTTAATGTACTGAATGCACTTTTCTGGGCCGTATTTCTTTTTTGTCTGATCAATCTGAAACACCAAGAATTCTGTGTACATCTCAGTCAGGGTCCTGGGCAGCTCTCCTCTCTCTCTGGTCTTCAACACATCCTCCAGAACTGTAGCAGTGATCCAGCAGAAGACTGGGATGTGGCACATGATGTGGAGGCTTCGTGATGTCTTGATGTGGGAGATGATTCTGCTGGCCTGCTCCTCATCTCTGCATCTCTTCCTGAAGTACTCCTCCTTCTGTGGGTCAGTGAACCCTCTAACCTCTGTCATGCTGTCGACAAACTCTCGAGGGATTTGATTGGCTGCTGCAGGTCGTGTGGTTATCCAGAGGCGAGCAGAGGGAAGCAGGTTCCTTTTGATGAGGTTTGTCAGTAGCACATCCACTGAGGTGGAATCTGTCACATTGAAGTTTACTGGCTGATTTTCCCAGGTAGAGAAGTCCAGATGAAGACGGCTCTCATCCAGTCCATCCAAAACAAACAGAAGTTTGAATTTACTTTTGTCATAGTTGGTGTTTCCTGATGACTGCAGAGTTTCAAAGATGTAGTTAAGAGCTTCTTCCTTGATTTCTCTGGTTTCCCTGATGCAATTATGAATGAGTTCTGTCAAACATAACTTTTCCCCTGCCCATAAATTCAGCTGGCGGAAGGTGAAGGGAAAAATCAGATGCATATCTTGATTGGATTTTTTTTCAGCCCAGTCCAACACAAACTTGCTCACAAGAAATGTTTTGCCAATTCCTGCGATTCCACTGGTCAGTACTGTTCTTATGGGTCTGTATTTTCCAGAGGGGGGTTTGAACATGTCAGTAGGTCTAATTGGTTTGTCTGTTTCTGCTGGCTTCAACACTGCCTCAATCTGCATGACCTCATGCTGTGTGTTTATGCTTATGTCAGCCCCAGCAGTGATGTACAGCTCTGTGTAGATATCATCCAGACGTTCCTTCTTCTGCATCCATCCTTCTTGTATACATATGAACTTGTCCTGAAAGTGTGATTGAAGCATGTGTTGGTAATATGTGATGGGTTGTGGCTCTGGTATTGGAACCATCATGTCTGTGTTGAACACAAATATAAAAAATATAAAGTATCAGGCTGTTTGTGCACACATATAGAAGCATTCTGTTCTTTAGGATTGTTTTCCTAAGAACCAACGACATTTTCCTTTCAAATAACAGCAATGGAGCCAGCTTAATGTCATAACCAAACATATTTGATACTGTTAGTAACGTCTCTGTTAAGGGGGTGCACACCTGCCACTTTGCCTCTTGATGCCCGAAGTGACCTTTTGTCATGGCAAAGTCCTTTATTCCTTTATTTTTAAAGGGCCGTTTGTGAACGCCTGCCATAAATAAAATTACCTACATGATGACCTTTCATTGTATTTTACAAGAACAACATGAAGAGAGCACGCACGGAAATTAACCCATTTATCACTTCTGTTGTTTTGGACAACTTAAGACACTTGAGTTTCTAATCCGTTGGTTATTAATAGGTGCAAAGAATATGAATATTCCCAAAGACAACTTCTGTATGTGACGCTGAGCACGTGCACTTTTCTTTGGTTTCTTTGGTCGACCATGGCGAGGCCTGTTCTGAGTGGAACCTGTCCTGTTGAACCGCTGTACGGTCTTGGCCACCGTGCTGCAGCTCAGTTTCAGGGTCTTGGCAGTCTTCTTACAGCCTTGACCATCTTTATGTAGAGCAACCGTTCTTTGTTTCAGGTCCTCAGAGTTCTTTGCCATGAGGTGCCATGTTGAACTTCCAGTGAGCAGTATGAGAGAGTGTGAGAGCGATAACACCAAGTTTAACACACCTGCTCCCCGTTCACACCTGAGACCCTGTAACACTAACAAGTCACATGACACCGGGGAGGGAAAATGGCTAATTGGGCCTATTTGAACATTTTCATTTAGGGGTGTCCTCCCTTTTGTTGCCAGCGGTTTAGACATTAACGGCTGTGTGATGTGTTATTTTGAGGGGACAGCAGATTTACACTGTTATACAAGCTGCACACTCACTACTTTCTTTCTGTCATTTCTTTAGTGTTGAACATGAAAAGATAGAATCAGATATTTACAGACATGTGAGGGGTGAACTCACTTAGAGATACTGTATCTGTTGCAGAGAAATCTATTGAAGTTAGCATGTTCGCCAAGTTGTTAGAAACAAGCTTAAACAAAAGCTGTCTGTATGTAGTTCAACCATTAATTTATTGTCGCTACATATCTAAAATTTGACAAACTTTTATAAACATAGCTGCTGGCTGAGACAGAATGACTCCCCATATTTGTTTGAAAATCACATTTTATAATGTAACTTTACCTTCAGTCTGATGAGAGGCAGGTCCTCTGTTCTGTGGAGTTTCTTCAACATGACTGACATTCATGAAAGAGAGAGGAATAATGTAGTTGTAGAATTTGAATGCTAGCAGGTGTCGTCATGCTGCTCAGTTTGCTATCATGCTGCTGAATCTCTGTATTCATTTGCAGTATGTGTATCTATTTGCATTGGTGTTAATAAAGATATTTTCTTGTGATGTTGTCCAGCACATGCTTGTGTGTAGTAGTAATTTGAGGCTGTAATTGGTTTGGGAGACAAACTTTAACTGTAGAATATTTCCTTTGTGTCAAAATGCAATTACTGTCTCTTACTCTCTTGCTTTATGTTTGTGTTGCTTCTCATAGGTTCGGTACACTTAGATGGAGTATTTCACTTGGACACTGTTTGTATCCTGCAGCATCTTTCAATTGCTCATTCACAAATGTGTGGGCAGTAACATCATCGTCATTTGTGTACAGTTCTGACATTATAGCCTGATCCTCATCACTGTTACTCTGCTGGTAAAACTCATGCATATGTTGCCTGCTGCAGCAGCTTCCTCCACCCCTCAAAACCGCTCCTTATGTGCTATATTTTTCATAAATGCTCTCTCAGCAGAATCCTCTACACTCTCTTTGGGAGTTTCCTCAATTATCAGGTTTTTAATTTTCATCAGGTTGAAAATTCTCAGACTGCCGTGCCATCGTGTTTTTCATGTTTTCTACTTCCTGTGACTGACCTTGTGGTCCCGAGCTGGTGTCCAACAAACTCTGTAGCAAATCATTCCTTTGGCTCTTCTTTAGAATCTGCTTGGTCACCTCCACAGCTCCAGGAAGTGTGTAGGTCTGGATCATCAGATCCACTGTGTCCCACGTCTTTGCGTTCTCCAGCTTGTTCTTCGGGATGGTTGAAGAGTCTTTCAGACGTTCATCTTTAAGGAACCACTTGAAGCACTTAAATTCTTCTTCTCCAAGTTCATCCAGAGTGTTCAGGAGGACCTCTTTTGTCATTGTGGCCCTCTAGTCAAATCTGCAAATATCGTTGACCCTAAAGTTATCTGACTGGTGTCGTGTTGATCGTTGATTCTCCTGCAGACAGGGAGAGTTGTGAATCTGCCGACAAGCAGGACAAAAATGAAGTGCAATGAACACTGCTACACTTAAGCAAACAGGAAGTATAGGGGAGACCAGGGAGTGTGGTAACACTGGGTTAGCTGTAACACTGTCAGTTTGACCAATCAGAAAAGAGCTGCGGTGATGTCATAAATATTGTAGACTCCAATTTCCTTTTCAAGCTCTGTTAGCAACACCTGTGCATTTTACAACCAAAAAATGATTTTTGATTAATTTTTGCCAAGCATTCATTCTATTGTAGATGCAATTTTATAACTTATATCACCTAAAGTATCCGTTTCTCTAGTTTAATTTGATGTTTTGGATTCATGCTAACCTTGAACATACATAAATTAAACAGCTAGCTATGGAATGGCTGGTTGTTGTCGGAACAGTTCAGAAATGTTGCATCTGTCTCCTTATGGTCACACATTCTCACTCCCGACCCACATATTGATGCTTGGTCAAGTTAGCAACAACATATATGGAACGTCCGGTAAAGTTAGCAACAATAAATATGCAATGTCCGGTTACACCTTCAAAATAAAATGCTAGCGTTTTGAAACATCGCCCTTTTCAAACGG
>NW_024040581.1:0-2000 GCF_014851395.1 Micropterus salmoides | reverse complement strand
AAAAAATGGATGTCAAATAATTTCCTCCAGCTGAACTCAGACAAAACAGAAATCCTGGTCATCGGGTCTCAGCAGATGGCATCTGCTGGTTCGCTAGTAAATCACATTAAGCCTGTGGCAAAGAACCTTGGTGTTTGGTTTGATAGTAATTTAAATTTCGAGCAGCACACCACAAAGCTTGTTCAATCATGTTTTTATCAACTTAGAAATATAGGTAAAATTCGATCTATGTTAACTTTTAAGGACACCGAGACCATTTTACACGCCTTCATCTCATCACGCCTGGATTATTGCAACAGCCTTTTCACCTGTTTAACCCAAAAATCTATTGATCGACTCCAGACTGTCCAGAACTCAGCTGCCAGGCTTTTAACCAGAACAAAGAAATATGACCACATTACTCCTATTTTAGCTTCATTACACTGGCTCCCAGTATGTTTTAGAATTGACTTTAAAATTCTATTGATCACTTTTAAAGCTCTTCATGGCCTCTCGCCTTGTTATATTTCTGACCTTTTAGTCCCATACGCACCAGCACGTACCTTGAGATCCTCGGGCAGAGGTCTGTTGTCTGTTCCAGAGTCTCGACTGAAAACTAAAGGGGACAGAGCGTTTGCTGTCAGGGCCCCGAGGCTCTGGAACAGCCTGCCCGAGGAAATCAGGTCAGCTGAGTCAGTGAACTCTTTTAAGTCCCTTCTTAAAACATACTTTTATAGGAGAGCTTTTCCTGATCTTATTTGACTTTATTTTATCCCTTTTATTTTATTGTATTTTACTAATTTTATATTAAATTTTCATGCTCTTATCTTTTTTTTTGTATTATTCTTTACACTTGTTAAAGCACTTTGTAACTTGTTTTTGAAAAGTGCTCTACAAATAAGGATTATTATTATTATTTTTCTGTTAACTCTGATGGCCAGTGTGCCTAATCCTACGTGAAGGGTTAGCTAACGGTAGCATGTATCTGCAGCTGTTAGCTTCGTAACGTTCAGTTTAGACTTCATCTGTCTACTATGTGACCCACATAGTATAAAATGCAACATAACGGTGCAGGACAACAACACAGTTGAAGACCCATTCACTACAACGTTATTTGCTGCGGTATAACTGTTACAAAGTGTGGTAATGATCGCATCTATAATATTCAGTCCAGCTCACTAATCCAATATATTTAGTTGTGCTGACATTGCTGAGCCTCTGGTGAAAGATACAGTTACTGGCAAGCTGTCTTCCGGTGTTTCGGTCCCTGTGTCAGATTCTGCTCGCTCACTAAAATGCTTCAATATGTTAGACACACAGTCTTAAGATGCATACACATACATATCTCTTCTATTTCACTAGCTTTTATTTGAGGTTCTCAAAGAGGATTCTCTGATTAGCCTTACCGAAAAGCTAAAAGTTTACACACACACAAGTTCTCACACAGCTGTGATTGGAGCGTTGAGAGGAAGTGACAGGACTCACGATTGGTCGGTTGTACAAATCTGGAATAACTGAAGTGTCCTGTATAAATCTGGATGTCATTTGTGTTTGATGGATCTATATCTTGCAATATTGTATAAACAAGCACTTCAATAAACTCATGTACTTGCATAAAACATGCCGATCTAGTGTACATATACACAGTAACACACATACATGCATACAGAGACAATGCACACATTCTGGTTCACAGCTTTGACTGAGACCTTCTCCATAGACACTGGCTGAGAGGCTTTGCTAGGTGCTGAAAGGACAATTACTTGTTATGACTTTCAGTCATAGATTTTCATCTATCAAACAGTGTGGATGTACCTCGAGGTGATGCTGTCCCAGTCTCCTGCTGGTCAGTCTGAGAAATCTGTGTTGGTTTGGAGGCTGATGGGTCTGATGTTGAAAAAACAGAGATGTGAACAACAAAAACGTGCAGAAAACCTGGTGAGAGAAATTAATGTACAGACTGTGTCTGTGTGTGAGCTGAACTGTTTTACATTTACATTCATCCGTGTTCACTGGGGATT
>NW_024040580.1:0-16195 GCF_014851395.1 Micropterus salmoides | reverse complement strand
TGAAACTGAAACTTTGTTGCAGTATCACACGAGTGATAGTGTGTGAGAGAAAGTGTTAACCACGTAATGAGCAATGAAGTCTGTCCAGGCTTCTATTATTTATTATTAATCCGCCGGTAACGGTTTAAGTCCTATTTATCAGATCGATTTCAGTTTGTACATGTTAACAATGAGTCCTCCATGCACGCCAAAGTTACTTAAGTCACTTTATATATGCTTCCTTTAGGCAATATTATCAGGAAACATTCCATAAGCTTTCATTGTTATGCAGATGATACTCAGTTATATCTATCGATCAAGCCAGATGAAACTCATCAGTTAGCTAAACTTCAAATGTGCCTTCAGGATGTTAAAACCTGGATGACCTGTAATTTCTCATGTTAAACTCAGATAAAACTGAAGTTTGCTCTGGGGCCTAAGCACCTCCGTGACGCATTATCTAAAGATATAGTTTCCCTGGATGGCATCGCCCTGGCCACCAGCACCACTGTAAGGAATCTTGGAGTTATCTTTGATCAGGACATGTCGTTTAAGTCTCACATTAAGCAAATTTCTTCACCTACGTAATATTGCGGAAATCAGGAACATCCTGTCTAAAAATGATGCAGAAAAACTAGTCCATGCATTTGTTACTTCTAGGCTGGATTACTGCAATTCTTTATTATCAGGCTGCTCGAAAAAGTCCATTAAGACTCTTCAGCTGATCCAGAATGCTGCAGCACGTGTTCTGACAGGAACCAGGAAAAGAGATCACATTTCTCCTGTTTTAGCTTCTTTGCATTGGCTTCCAGTAAAATCCAGAATAGAATTTAAAATCATTCTTCTTACCTACAAAGCTCTTAATGGTCAGGCATCTTATCTTAAAGAGCTCATAGTACCTTACTACCACCAGAGCACTGCGCTCCCAGAATGCAGGGTTACTTGTGGTTCCTAGAGTCTCCAAAAGTAGACTATGAGCCAGAGCGTTCAGCTATCAAGGTCCTCTCCTGTGGAACCAGGTTCCAGTTTGGGTTCAGGAGGCATCCCTTAGTTATGCTGCTATAGGCCTAGACTGCCGGGGGATTTCCCATGATGCACTGATCCTCTCTCCTCTACTTTCTCTCCCTCTGTATGCAACCTCATCCCATTATTGCATGTTACTAACACAACTTCTCCCCTTTCTGGTAGTCTTGTGCTTTCTCGTCTCTCTCCTCTCTCCTATCACTTCCTGCAGGTTTTCTGGCTCTGGAGCTGTGGAGTCTGGATCTGTGGTTGCGGGTCACCTGCTGCCCCCGTGTTCCTGCTCGACACCCTCTGCTGCAACGACTATTGTTGCTAGTCTTATTGTTATTATTGTTATTATAATCATTAACATTGATGGTTACCATTAACACTATTATAAATATCTGTACCATTTTTCATTTAGTCTATAGCAACATCACCTTCACTGTCTGTACCTCTGTGTGTATATTGTGTAGGCTGCCTCCCTCCCCCTCTCTCACCCCAACCGGTCGAGGCAGATGGCCGCCCACCCTGAGCCATGGTTCTGCTCGAGGTTTCTGCCTCTTAAAAGGAAGTTTTTCCTTGCCTCTGTCGCCTAGTGCTTGCTCTTGGTGGGAACTGTTGGGCTTCTGTAAATAACATCACAGAGTATGGTCTAGACCTGCTCTTTTATGAAAAGCGCTGTGAGATAACTGTTGTTGTGATTTGGCGCTATAAATAAATTGCATTGAAAATTAACGGCCGTTAAACTACAGACCCCCACGAAGCTCAAATTGTAGTCCAGTTTCCACAGTTGTCCGTTTTTCCTAAATTCATCAGATTGCAGTAAAATGCCAAAGTATATTACTCTTCAAAGGTAAATTATGAATGAGAAGTGTGTGTCCTTTTAAGATGACTGGAAGAGAGGCTAAGTTACACTCTTAATCATGTTTTTCTGTGAATGGATGTGGCTGTGTGGACTGAATTAACGTTATATTTTAACAGAATAAATAGTGCCTGTAAAACAGATGCTGTTTCTGGTTGAATGATTGAAGCAATATATAGACGGCTTTGTTGCTACATCAGAACCTTAATAGGCTCAAATCAATATGCTATATTTAATAAATTAGCCTGGTGGTTTCCCGTTACAATGTTGACTAAATAATTAAATATGAATCAAAGACAAAAACCCTCCTCCTATGTCGACGTGATTCAACTTTCTAATTTTTTAATGCGTTTCCTGTGGAATCACACACTTTTATTTTGTAGTTTTTGCGTGTATTTCCTGTCCTGACAGTGGCCGCTTCTCAAGTCTCTTCATTGCATCCACGTTTCCCTCACTTGCGTGGACGAGGAAATATGTTTTAGAGACATGAGACGTCCTTTCCTCCGAAGAGTCACGTGAAGTGACGTCGTTTCTGATGACGGCGGCAGCTGATCACACGTTGAGCTGTCAGTGGGCTCTAACAGCTGTAGAGACTTCTGATGGAGCTTGTGTCTGCACACATGTGCGCTGTGTTGCAACTAATAAAGTCTCACAGTTATCAGTGCAGAGCAGCAGGATCCTCTCTGTAGCTGCTACCTGTTTAACAAACACCTGCACATGAAGAATTACAGGTTTCTGTATGTCCTGCTCAGAGGAACAGGATCATTTCTACTGGGACAATGCTGATATTATCTGCATTTATTTATTGATTCTGAGTGTGTAAATTCGTTATTGAATAACCCAGAATATGATCATGGTGTCTTGGGATTATTGGCTCTATGTTTAGGGGAAATTGAAATGATCGATGCTCAGTTTTAGGCTTTCACTTTATTTCCTCTTCGGATATCCTTTAACACTAGTCTACTGCAAACATTAAGTCACATCACTGGTCACTGATCGATCACTGTGTTCCATTGTAGCAATCCAACGCTTTTTGCAGTAGGTGAGATCGGCTGGATGAGCGGATTCATTTTCCTTTGCTCGCTTCATTAGAGTCCGACACCCAACTTGTTTACTGTGTTTCATAGTCGTCTGTTTGGACTAAACAAGCAGCCTCACATGTGACTGAATAGACATGACGATAAAGGATGTAAAACGTGTTTCTTGCTGACAGACTCTCTGACTTTAATTGTCTCTAGCATTTCTAAAAGGCTAAATGAAGAAAGTTGTGTGTGGGGCTCTGACCTACAGTGAACTCAGATTTTAACTGGAATCATCAAACAAATTGTCAAGTTCTGTGTGTTTTTAATTGATTACAGCTCAGCCCAAACTTGAAAACTGCTTTTCTCTCTGAAGAACGCAAAGGACAACTCAATCTTTTCACTTCTTGATTCTTTATTTTCTTTGAGATGGTTTGATAGACCAGTGATGGAATAATATGGTATAGTTTCTTGAATGTGACTTGATAGATCAGTGTGGGGCAGTAGGTATAGGTTGATAACCTTTCAAATGCACAAACCAAAACATGAATTAGTTACAGATAAGTCATGAATCAGTCACACATAAATCACAATACCACTTTCTCACAGAAGTAATAAATAAATGCTATTGAATCTTCAAACCAAACTAAACACGATCCTTAAGTCTAACCTAGGATTTTAACAAGAAAATACCAATCCCGTAATTAAACTCATGCACATGTTACTTCTGTCAAGTTCAACATTCACATAACAAATCCCCATTACTTATTTAAATTGCAAATTACAATCCAAGCAGAACCTGAACATTTAAACTCAATATATTCAAACACAGTCAATCATAAATTGTCCTACCAGTTGCGTCTTTGAGTGATCAGGAGCTGTAATCATAGTGTCCTTTTCCAGGAATAAATGAGAGAACCAACCGAACTCTCTACAAACATTTCAATGCCATGCTCTCTCTGTGGGTGCGCAGGCAAATATAGTCCCAAAGCTACTTCCCCAAAAGTTGGTTCCACCAACTTTTGTTGCATGATTGCCCCTGCAGTTTGGGAGTGCCCTGAGAGCCCTGGGTGAATCAAGGCTTGGATTGCTCAGTACACCTAAAGCAAAGTAACCATAAATTGACACAACACAAATCAAATATAGCCGATCTCTTTGCAGTGATGCACTTGAGTTTAATGTTTCTGTCCTGATGATCAGATCAGTCCGATCAGCTGCAGTGTCCAATCACTATAACGGTTACCCAGTAAGGGGGCGCGTCGGTCAGTAAAAGACTTCCGCGACGGACCCACTGGTGTATCCTCGCTCATAGCTCCTCACAGCTCGCTCCTCGGAGCACAAATAAGAGCTTTGGGACGGCCTGCAAGATGGCGGAGCGGAACAACTTCCGGTTCAAGCGAGGAAACGACAAATAAGAGACTTGAGAAGCAGCCGAGGTCTCTTCTACAGTTGAAGTGGATCAACAGGTCTGGCTCAGTACTGCCGCCTACCAGCTGAACACAGCTGAATGAAAGACTATTAAAAATAATGCTAGTGAAATTATTTTTTCATTATTGACTCACAGGTATTGTAGTGCACATTGTTAGTTGATAACATGGACAGACACAATCATTTCTTTAAAACGTGCATTTCATAAATAACAATGGCCCATCGACAATTAATAAATGCCACGAATCCATAAATAGATATAAAACAGGTCGTCCGTCAGAACAGACACAATGGACAAACACACTTTAATGTGTGAAAAATAGCAATGACACACCATCAGTAAATAAATTAAAGCCATATTATATAGATGTAAGAATCCATAAATAGCTTTCATCAGAAACATTAACGTGATTCTGCACTAACAATAATTGTTCATTTATACACAACAACATTAGAACTCTGTTCGTTTAAAAGTCCTGTTTTCAGGCCGACTCACACCTGAATAACAACCACGCAGCAAACAGGAACTATCCAACTGTAACATCGTGTGTAAATATTCACTTTGTCAACAATCAACACTTTTGTCCCTTAACAATGAAACGTTGACTCTGTACATATCTGCCTGAGAGTCAGGAAGTCCTTCGCTGTGACCTCCTTGAGGTCTTGGAGGTGTTTGTATTTCATCTCCTTGATCTTCTGGCTCTCTGTGGACAGCGGTGTGACTGCAGGCGTGTCTGAGCTGCTGCTTTGGGAGTCCAGTTTTTCTTTTTTTAATAAATTTGCAAAAATTTCTACATTTGTTTTTTTCTGTCAAGATGGGGTGCTGAGTGTACATTACTGAGAAATAAAATGAACTTTTTTTGATTTTTGGAAAATGGCTGCAATGAAACAAAGAGTGAAAAATTTAAAGGGGTCTGAATACTTTCCGTACCCACTGTACGTAGTAACTGTCCCCCACTTGTTTCTATCGATGTGTTTTGAAGTATTTCAGACTCTTAGAAAGTAAAATCCGGTTTAAAGGAGGCTGTCAGAGGAACTCTGTAGAGAGAAAGGTCAGCGAGGAGCCACCTGCTCAAACTTTGGGCTGTTCAGACCCACAGACTGAATATAAGAAGTGGACGTAGTCATTGTGACGTCACCCATTGGTTTGTGGACCACCGCTTTGAAGCCTCGAGTTTGGCCGATAGGGCGCCGCCATGTGAGTTTTTGCAACCAGGAAGTTCCCAGAAGTGACCATATTTGGACGAGACGATGGAGCCGTGTGTGGAGCTAGCTAGCTTAGCTAGATGCATCTGTAACTCATTGTAAGTCATTTTAACAGGGCTGATAACTTTGTCTAGCGAACAACAGTCTTAAAACTAAGTGTACTCACCAGAGAAAGTGAGCAGCCGACTCCTGATGAGCTTTTTCAGCGGCGCTGGTTAAATTTACACAGTCCCGTGGGTACGAGTCACTCGAGCCTGACTGACAGATCGCCATGGTAACGACTTCACAGGCCTGACCCTTACCGGCGATCTCGGTACGGGAGGCGGACACGCTGACGAGGGAGCTAAACCCGTGTCCACTGACGGCAGTCCCCAGTACGTCTCCTGAGGTGTCGGAATTGAGGTTTACTCACTGCACAGCCTCGCTGGTTTCTGTCACACGGGCGTTCAGCATAGCCCAAACATCTGTTTTTTTACTCTGCATGTCACAATGTTTGCGGGTGCGGGCGGGAGTGGATACACATGTTGCGGGAATGGCGTTAATGGTCTCAAAATCAACGGGAGCGGGATTCAGAAATCAGTCCCCGCAGGTTTCTACATCAGAGTCTAAACATGGATTATAGAAGCTGAAAGTTTGATTCTGTTTCCCCTGCAGAGTTTCCTCTGTCTGTCCTGGTCCACTCACCTCCGCCCGTTCCGTCAGCTGGGCTCACCACCCTGCCCTCTCACCTCGGACCTCTCCCACGGCGACCTCCCGGCAGAGTTGCTGTCAAAGAGGATGCCAGCAAAGATGGCAAGACCGTGTCTCAGGATGACTCTTATCTATCTAATATGTTCAGGAAGAGTCTCTTCCTGAACATATTAAAGGAAGGAATTCAGAGGAACATTCACAGCATTATGAGATGCCACTGCCGTTTAAAGAGAGACCCTACCTCCCTGACAATAAGCAACTAGCCATTGTCTGGCTCAGCCATCTTAAAGAAGCTGCTGAAAGATGAGAAGTACAAGGAACGCTATTTGAAAAGGGTAATGCAGAGGAAGTTCACGATCAGGAAGGAAGGAGAAATGTTATATTCCCTGAATAGCCTGAATAACCATCTTCTGTCAGCCCAGATCTGCTGAATAATCTAACAGGTCCTCCTCATTCAGACAGCAGTATATAGCACTGATATGTGACATTGAGCAGATGTTTCATCAGTTCCATGTATATGAAGCCTACCTACGTTTCTGTGTGTGGAGAGATGGTGACTTGAGAGCAGCACACAGGAATTTCGCATGAAGGTTCATCTCTTTGGTTCTGCGTCATCACCAGGATGTGCCAACTATGGACTAAAGCAACTTGCTAAGGACAATGAGAGCCTGTTTCCCCTTGGCTCACAGTTCATCATGAAAGACCTTTATGTTGACGACGGTGTTACTAGCATAGCAACCACTGACAATGCAATATTACTTGCAAAGGAATCCCAGGAGCTCTGTGCAATGGGTGGTCTGAGACTGCACAAATTTGTGTACAACAACAGATCAGTGCTGGAGAGTATACCACCATCTGAGCCATGCCACTGAAGTGAAAGCTCTTGACCTGGCCTTTAACGATTCAACTTTAGAGAGAGCCTTAGGAATCCACTGGCACATTGAGTCTGACACTTTCAGATTTTGTGTCTTCCTAAAACACCAGCCAGAACACGACGCGGCATTTATCCAAAGTTGCCTCCCTTTATGACCCACTGGAGTTTGTCGCCCCTTTCCTGCTCACAGGGAAAAAGGTGCTTCAGGAAATGTGGGCGACGGGACAAACTGGGATGATCCTCTTCCCAGTGAACTGCAACCAGTGTAAGAACGCTGTAAAATGATCTTGCAAATCTGGAGAAAATCACTATACCACGCTGCTATGTGCCTGCTGACTTCGGGAAAGTTGTGATGACCACTATGGTTTGGACAGTGTTCGTACTTAAGACTTGTAAATGAAGATGGAAGCGTTCATTGTGCTCTGGTTATGGAAAGTCCAGAGTAGCTCCCATTAAGGTAATGACTATCCCTGGAATGGAGTTGACGGCTGCTGTTGTGTCAGTCGCAGCAAGCAACACCCTAAAGGAGGAGCTTGGTTTGTCAAATGTTGTTGAACTTCTGGACTGACTCTAAAGTGGTTCTGGTATATCCACACTTTGTATCGGACCAAATACAGAAAATACATCTCAGCACAGCTCCCCAGCAGTGGAGATACGTCTCTACTAAGAATAACCCTGCAGACCTTGCCTCTAGAGGTTCAAGCGCAAGTGAAATTCTCACATCAAGCTGGTTCACAGGACCTCAGTTCTTATGGGAGAAGGAGATACCTCCAGCTACAGATGTTATCACGGAAAACAGATTCGAGATCCTGAAGTCAAAAGGATTCAGACACTAAATACACAGACATCGGAATAAGTGAGTCTCTCCGACCGCTTGTCAAGGTTTTCTTCATGGTTGAAAACAACTCAAACCGTTGCTCTTCTCATCCGTCGTATCAGGGGAGATAAGTCAACAAGATCACAGCACTGTACAGGAACAACAGGATGCACGGTGCATCATCATAAAGGATTTACAGAGACAAGCTTATCCAGAAGAGTTAAAGTTGCTCCGTAAGGAAACTCAGCTGCCTTCTCGGAGTGAACTGTATCGGATGGATGCCTTTCTTGACCAAAATGGACTCCTTAAGGTAGGAGGAAGACTGAAAAATGCATCTCTCCCTACCCAGTGATTATACCAAAGGATCATCCCCTTACCAGAACAATAATCGATAATATCAAAGGATTCAACATCAAGGAAAAGGCCTGACCATCAATGAGATCAGATGAAATTGATTCTGAATTCCAGGAATCACAGAGCAATGGCAGCACACTTGCATCAATGTGTTATGTGTCAGAAACTCAGAGGAGTCACAGAAGACAACGAATGGCAGATCTGCTGTCAGAACGTGTCAATCCATCATCACTATTCACCTATTGTGGAATGGACTGTATTGGTCCATTTCTCACCAAGCAAGGACGCAAAGTGCAAAAGCGATATGGTCTTCTTCTCACATGCCTTTGCTCTCGAACCATCCACATTGAAATGTTGGATGACATGTCCACGGATGCCTTTATTAATGGCCTTCGTTGTTTCATAGCCATAAGAGGAGCAGTACGTTACATAAAATGTTGTTGGAGCTAAAAATTAACTGAATGATGCTCTCAAGCAAGTAGATGCAAATCGTCTGACCACGTTTTTGGCTGAGAAGCAATGTAACTTTAACTCGAACGCTCCCCATTCAAGACAAGCAGGAGGTGTCTGGGAGAGACAAATCAGAACGGTGAGAAACGTTCTTCGTTCCACTCTTTCACTCTCATCAGGCAGGCTGGATGACGCCTCTCTGCGGACTTTCTTCTACGAGGCTATGGCTATTGTAAATAGTCGTCCACTAACAGTTGATAACCTGAGTGATCCAGATAGGCCAGAGCCACTAACGCCCAATCACCTGCTCACAATGAAACCCATCACAGCCTTACCGCCTCCTGGCAGAGAAGACATGTATGCTCGCAAGAGGTGGCGTCATATTCAGTATGTTGCAGAGCAATTCTGGAGTCGTACAAGAGTACCTATTTAAAATTGCTACCAGAGAACGCTGTCACAAACCACAAAGAAACCTCAAAGTCTGAGACACTGTCATGGAGAAATTGGCCAAAGTTGTAGACACAGTGACGGATAAATGGACTGATAAAGATGGACTTGTGAGAAGAGTGAAGATTTGCGTCGGAGACCAGAAGATGGGAAAGGATGGACAGCGTTCTGGGAAAGCAACGTCCAGTGCAGAAGCTGATTTTGCTTCTAAAGACTGTTTAACTGTCCTCTTCACTCCACAACTATATCCTTTGCAGTATGAAGAGTTTTTATTTATTGACATTCTTATAACCTCAAGCCCTCAGAATTTATCGAGTTTAGAAATCATTTGTGCTTCATATTTCATAGTGTTAGGAGAATCACTAATGATTTGGTGGGAGTGTAAATTACCTTTTATTAATCTCAGCATCTTTCAAATACTGGTTGTTTTTATATGCTTATTCATATCATAAGTTTTCTTCTGAAGTTAGTTCATTATTTGGCCCATTATTTAAAATAAAAAAAGGAAAACGGTACGGTAGATTGTAAAGTGTGTCTGCGGGTAGAAGTTTGTCTGCTTAACGAGAATAAATGTGAACAGCAACATAAGGTTAATTAAAGCTGCAAGCAGCGTTGGGCGGGCCCTCGCACTTGTAGCGCGTCCGCGTGTGAGCCGGCCGAGTTGCACATTCTGGAGCTCTGCCGGTGCGGCTGTGAATTTCCTACGCGGTTATGACGCCGCATGAAGGTGCTATATGTCACTTCCTGTGTCCCCTATGTGGAGCTACATAGCACTTGCCGCTATGAATATAAATCGGTATTGGTGTGTAGATGTCTGCGGGGTGGGAGAGTTATCAAGCACGTAAAGTTTGTTTCAGATGTGAGCATGTACACTGAACAATAATGTACCCAAACAATAAAATAAATTCCTTTTATTTCCCTGCCTTGTTGTTTATGTGTACATACAGAGGAAGAATGTGAGAACAGCACACATTTCATCGTTACTGTGTGTTAGAGCATGGGAGAACAGTGGATACTTTTAATACAGCCCACACCCCTAATACTGTGTAACTATAACAAGTAGAGAACAGAAGAAAAAGATTTCTTTACAACTGTCTGCATAGCTTATTCATATTGTAATGAATGAAAATAAATAGGCCTACTAGGTCCTCTCTACTTTGACATTTAAGATTAGCTTGTTTGATCCACCTTCATACACATGTGACATTACTGTACAACTTGAGAAAGGTGAGTTGTTTTCTGCTCCAGCCTGCCTAAAAGAAAAGCGTTTTTGGGATTAAATGGACTTTATAGCTGCTGCAGTGCAGGATGAACTCAGAATAGACCCATTTCTCACCTTATTATTCTAAATCATGCAACGAAAGAAGAAATGCATAATAAATCCTGGGACAAAATCTGTCCACAAATACTGTACAGCATGTAGTCTAATGAACAAGACTTGTGTTATAGCTGACTTGGGCAGTGAAATGTTTAATTTTTTTAATTCATGTGGTCATAGTTGTCCACAACTCAATCAGAATATAAGAAAAATGTTTTATACCACCTCAAGAAGGCTTCCTATCAGAAAGGTAGGAAGGTATTTCAAATGTACAACTGCAGTACTTAAATCTAAGTAAAGTAATTTCCCTGACATTTTTGTGTTACTTTACTTTAATAGACGCATGTAAGAGGTTTTATACTTCCTGTGAGTATAATCCAATCAATCTATTTTCATACTGTATATCCGTTGTGTAATTTGATAAATTGTGTTGTATGTCGTGCTCGCATCTCAGAGAAGACTCTGACTGCAACATGCGTCTTTGTAAAGAGAGAAACGGACAGAAAAAGTCTCTAACTCTGCCTGTCAGCTCGCTCTGCTCCGTTAAAACTGAATTTACCATACAGAATTGAATACGAGTGCACTCCAGATTTAGCTGCAGCCAGCTGACAGTGTGCTTCTCCCTATACCGCAGTTCTGTGTCCATGCATGCAGCAAACTGAAAGCACTGTCTGTCGGAGCGTCTACATGAAAAGAGAAGGAAGCATTGCTGGTAGTATTGTCTTCAGATTGTTAAACACCTCAGTGCACTGAAGGAAGCCATCTGACTGTGTGAGGGGCAAGATCGTTGATGTCTGCAGGCAGAGTAAGAGCTCTCCTGTCTGACTGGTCCACCAATAGCAGAGAAGATGACCCCTTGAGTTATCAAGCACGTAAAGTTTGGTTCAGATGTGAGCATGTACACGTAAGTTACAAGAAACTTCCTGTGTCATGGCGAAGACTTGATCTCTGACGCCACGCCACGGACACCCCATGACGAAAACTCGCAAATAGCACAACTTTTCATCTTCAATGCCTTTAGAAGGCACAGCACAAATTTGAAGTCGGTCGGACTAAATCCCTAGGAGGAGTTCGTTAAAGTACGAAGTGTGTAAATCATCCAAAATGACGTAAAATTCAAAATGGCTGACTTCCTGTTGGTTTTAGGGCATCGCTCCAAGAGGCTTTTTTGTGCGTCTGGACAAGATACACGTACCACAGAAAATCGTGCACGTAGGTGAAACGTGCGGCGGGGGCTGCTTCGTTAAAAGTCACTTCCTGTTGCCAGCAGGTGGCGCTATGACTGTGGGTGAATGTCAGCATGTACATGTGTTCAGGGCGGACTCTCATCCTACATGTACAGTTTGGTGCAGATGTGAGCATGTACACTGAAGTTACGACAACTTCCGTGTCATGGCGAAGAGCTGATCTTTGACGCCACGCCACGGACACGCCCATTGACAAAAACTTGCAAATAGCACAACTTTTCATCTTCAATGCTTTTAGAAGGCACAGCACAAATTTGAGGTCGGTCGGACTAAATCCCTAGGAGGAGTTCGTTAAAGTACGAAGTGTGTAAATCATCCAAAATTTGACGTAAAATTCAAAATGGCCGACTTCCTGTTGGGTTTAGGCTATGGCTCCAAGAGACTTTTTTGTGTGTCTGGACAAGATACACGTACCACAGAAAATTCGTGCACGTAGGTGAAACGTACGGCGGGGGCTGCTTCGTTAAAAGTCACTTCCTTGCCAGCAGGTGGCGCTATGACTGTGGGTGAATGTCAGCATGTACATGTGTTCAGGGCGGGACTCTCATCCTACATGTACAGTTTGGTCAGATGTGAGCATGTACACTGAAGATACGACAACTTCCGTGTCATGGCGAAGAGTTGATCTTTGACGCCACGCCACGGACACGCCCATTGACGAAAACTTGCAAATAGCACAACTTTTCATCTTCAATGCCTTTAGAAGGCACAGCACAAATTTGAGGTCGGTCGGACTAAATCCCTAGGAGGAGTTCGTTAAAGTACGAAGTGTGTAAATCATCCAAAATTTGACGTAAAATTCAAAATGGCCGACTTCCTGTTGGGTTTAGGCTATGGCTCCAAGAGACTTTTTTGTGTGTCTGGACAAGATACACGTACCACAGAAAATTCGTGCACGTAGGTGAAACGTACGGCGGGGGCTGCTTCGTTAAAAGTCACTTCCCGTTGCCAGCAGGTGGCGCTATGACTGTGGGTGAATGTCAGCATGTACATGTGTTCAGGGCGGGACTCTCATCCTACATGTACAGTTTGGTCCAGATGTGAGCATGTACACTGAAGTTACGACAACTTCCGTGTCATGGCGAAGAGTTGATCTTTGACGCCACGCCACGGACACGCCCATTGACGAAAACTTGCAAATAGCACAACTTTTCATCTTCAATGCCTTTAGAAGGCACAGCACAAATTTGAGGTCGGTCGGACTAAATCCCTAGGAGGAGTTCGTTAAAGTACGAAGTGTGTAATCATCCAAAATTTGACGTAAAATTCAAATGGCCGACTTCCTGTTGGGTTTAGGCTATGGCTCCAAGAGACTTTTTTGTGCGTCTGGACAAGATACACGTACCACAGAAAATTCGTGCACGTAGGTAAAACGTGCGGCGGGGGCTGCTTCGTTAAAATCACTTCCTGTTGCCAGCAGGTGGCGCTATGACTGTGGGTGAATGTCAGCATGTACATGTGTTCAGGGCGGGACTCTCATCCTACATGTACAGTTTGGTCCAGATGTGAGCATGTACACTGAAGTTACGACAACTTCCGTGTCATGGCGAAGAGCTGATCTTTGACGCCACGCCACGGACACGCCCATTGACGAAAACTTGCAAATAGCACAACTTTTCATCTTCAATGCCTTTAGAAGGCACAGCACAAATTTGAGGTCGGTCGGACTAAATCCCTAGGAGGAGTTCGTTAAAGTACGAAGTGTGTAAATCATCCAAAATTTGACGTAAAATTCAAAATGGCCGACTTCCTGTTGGGTTTAGGCTATGGCTCCAAGAGACTTTTTTGTGCGTCTGGACAAGATACACGTACCACAGAAAATTCGTGCACGTAGGTGAAACGTGCGGCGGGGGCTGCTTCGTTAAAGGTCACTTTCTTGCCAGCAGGTGGCGCTATGACTGTGGGTGAATGTCGGCATGTACATGTGTTCAGGGCGGGACTCTCATCCTACATGTACAGTTTGGTCCGGTGAGCATGTACACTGAAGTTACAACAACTTCCTGTTTCATTGCGAATCATCGACGCCACGGACACGCCCATTGACGAAAACGCGCAAATAGCACAACTTTTCATCGTCAATGCCTTTAGAAGGCACAGCAGAAATTTGAGTCGATCCGACTAAATCCCTAGGAGGAGTTCGTTAAAGTACGAAGTGTGTAAATCATCCAAAAATGGCCATAAAATTCAAAATGGCCGACTTCCTGTTGACTTTAGGCTATGGGTTCTTGAGGCTTTTTTGTGCGTCTTGATACGATACATGTCCCCAGAAAATTTCGTACATGTAGGTTGAACGTGAACGAGGGGCTAATCATTTCCAATTTTCTAGGTGGCGCTAGCGAGTCATTTTGCCACGCCCATGTGCGAAACTTGTAGAATACGAAATTTTTCACCGGTTCTGACATGTTTGCAAATTTTGGTGAGTTTTCGAGTATGTTTAGGCCATGTCATTTGGGCCTACTTTGCAGAAAAAAAAAAAAAAAAAAAAAAAATAAAAAAATAATCCGAGCAATTCAATAGGGACCTCGCGGTCGTGCTCGGCCCTAATAAAGCTCAAGCAGCGTTGGGCGGGCCCTCGCACTTACGCGTCCGCGTGAGCCGGCCGAGTTGCACATTCTGGAGCTCTGCCGGTGCGGCTGTGAATTTCCTACGCGGTTCCGACGCCGCATGAATGTGCTATATGTCACTTCCTGTGTCCCCTATGTGGAGCTACATAGCACTTGCCGCTATGAATATAAATCGGTATTGACGTGTAGATGTCTGCGGGGTGGGAGAGTTATCAAGCACGTAAAGTTTGTTTCAGATGTGAGCATGTACACTGAACAATAATGTACCCAAACAATAAAATAAATTCCTTTTATATTTCCCTGCCTTGTTGTTTATGTGTACATACAGAGGAAGAATGTGAGAACAGCACACATTTCATCGTTACTGTGTGTTAGAGCATGGGAGAACAGTGGATACTTTTAATACAGCCCACACCCCTAATACTGTGTAACTATAACAAGTAGAGAACAGAAGAAAAGATGTTCTTTCTTTACAACTGTCTGCATAGCTTATTCATATTGTGTAATGAATGAAAATAAATAGGCCTACTAGGCTCCTCTCTACTTTGACATTTAAGATTAGCTTGTTTGATCCACCTTCATACACATGTGACATTACTGTACAACTTGAGAAAGGTGAGTTGTTTTTGCTCCAGCCTGCCTAAAAGAAAAGCGTTTTGGGATTAAATGGACTTTATTAGCTGCTGTGCAGGATGAACTCAGAATAGACCCATTTCTCACCTTATTATTCTAAATCATGCAACGAAGAAGAAGAAATGCATAAAAATCCTGGGACAAAATCTGTCCCAAATACTGTACAGCATGTAGTCTGATGAACAAGACTTGTGTTATAGCTGACTTGGGCAGTGAAATGTTTTTTAATTCATGTGGTCATAGTTGTCCACAACTCAAATCAGAATATAAGAAGAAATGTTTTATACCACCTCAAGAAGGCTTCCTATCAGAAAGGTAGGAAGGTATTTCAAATGTACAACTGCAGTACTTAATCTAAGTAAAGTAATTTCCCTGACATTTTTGTGTTACTTTACTTTTAATAGACCCATGTAAGAGGTTTTATACTTCCTGTGAGTATAATCCAATCAATCTTATTTTCATACTGTATATCCGTTGTGTAATTTGATAAATTGTGTTGTATGTCGTGCTCGCATCTCAGAGAAGACTCTGACTGCAACATGCGTCTTTGTAAAGAGAAAACGACAGAAAAAGTCTCTAACTCTGCCTGTCAGCTCGCTCTGCTCCGTTAAAACTGAATTTACCATACAGAATTGAATACGAGTGCACTCCAGATTTAGCTGCAGCCAGCTGACCGTGTGCTTCTCCCTATACCGCAGTTCTGTGTCCATGCATGCAGCAAACTGAAAGCACTGTCTGTCGGCTCTACGTGAAAAGAGGAAGACATTGCTGGTAGTATTGTCTTCAGAGTTGTTAAACACCTCAGCGCACTGAAGGAAGCCATCTGACTGTGTGAGGGGCAAGATCGTTGATGTCTGCAGGCAGAGTAGGAGCTCTCCTGTCTGACTGGTCCACCAATAGCAGAGAAGATGACCCCTTGAGACACAGCCCTCCTCATTTGCATAATGAGGCAGAAATGCATACAAAAATTTAAGACAGGCAGAAATAAATACCATGGGTGAAAATAAATAAGGTAAATAAATACAAAGGAAGAATAAAACAGACAAAATATTAAAACACACATATAATACATTAAAAAAATTAGTAATAAATAAAGTTGATAAACAAATAAGGTAATTATAACAAAGGTGAATAAGTAAAGGCACTAATTAAAATATACATTTATGTCTCCTTGTATAATTTAATTACTACCTACATTTATTTATTTACTTATTTTTTTGTGTATTTAATTGGATGCTTATTTATTTATTGAGCATTTATTTATTTCTGTATTTATTTCTGACTGTGTCAGGATCGGTCCTC
>NW_024040579.1:0-6014 GCF_014851395.1 Micropterus salmoides | reverse complement strand
CTGTGGCCAGGCACTTAGCTATATTACTGAACTGTAAGTCCACACGAGCCTTCACATAGTTCCTCAAGCAGTGGGCCTGTAGCTTTGCAAGACTCACTGCTGAAGACCAGAGGTGAGCGAGCCTTTTCTGTCCGGGCCCAAAGACTGGAACAGCATTTTACCTCGCTGTTTCTTACTTAAATCTGTCTTGTTTTATTTTGCATTCTGGTTTAATTCTTATATGTGTGTGTGTGTGTATATATATATCTCCTGGTGTCTTTGTTGAGACCACCCTTCCACCCAAAGATAAACACAGAGGCTGGACTTATTGGCACTCTTCTGTTTTGATTTATGAATGGTTTTCATAGCTCTTTGTTGTCCTGTCTTCTGCCAGGTGTTTATTGATAACAAAAGCACTGTTGTGCTGAGGTTTCAAACTGCTGTTATGATTCATCTCAAAAACGAGCTGGCAATCAAGAATATGCAACTAAACACCCTTTGATTCACCACTACAACGTACTTAGCCGAGACGTGCACATCAACTGATCTGAATGAGTGTAATTGTTTAAAAGGGCATCTCAGTTCAGTTTGTTGGGCCACACATCGGGAACAACCGGAAAAGTCAAACTAACCACAAATAACCACGTACAGTCTGGTTGGCTATTTTTAAAAAGTAACTGGAAAATCCCTGAAATTCTCTCTTGGTCACCCACTGTGCAGATTGTTTGAGCTTGAGTGCTTTTATCTACTATATAATGTAGTCCACTGAAATCTAAATTAAAATCATCTGGAGTCCAGCAGATATTAACCCGTTAGAAGGCTGGAAAGATTTTTGCTATATTTCTAAGTTGATAAAAACATGATTGAACAAGCTTTGTGGTGTGCTGCTCGAAATTTAAATTACTATCAAACCAAACACCAAGGTTCTTTGCCACCGGCTTAATGTGATTTACTAGGGAACCAGCAGATGGCAGTATTTGTTTTGCCATCTGCTGGGACCCAATGACCAGGATTTCTGTTTTGTCTGAGTTCAGCTGGAGGAAATTATTTGACATCCATTTTTTAACTTCACAAAGGCAGTCGGTAAGTGAACTGGTCTGTGGATCTGACAGGCAAGTACATTTGTGTGTCATCAGCATAAATATGAAAAGAAATGTCATGTTTATGAATAATATGTCCAAGGGGAAGCAGGTACAAGGAAAACAAAATGGGTCCTAAGACCGTCCCCTGAGGCACACCATATTTAACTGGACAGAACAAAGAGACATAGTTGTTTACAGACACGCAAAACTTCCTATAACTGATAAGAGCTACTAGCGTCAAGGCCATTTTGTTGCAGCACGAGACTGCCTCTCTACAAATGTTTGACTACCTGGTGAACGACAATGGCCTGGAGCTGCACAAGCACCTAGACTTTATAAAGGAACAGATTGCTAGATCACCGGACGCTAATGCAGCTCAAGGCCAGAAGGTACCATCCACTTCTGCCTGTGTGAAATCATCATTGCTCCAACAGCCAATTTGTATAGAAAATAACTTATAACACCTTAAGATCTTTAAGATGTTTATACCAACTTTCCTCGGACACGCACTCTCTTAACTTGGAACCGGTTCTTGATACCCTATGATATATGAGATATGATGGTGCCTGACCATTAAAGGCTTTGTAGGTGAGCACAAGGATTTTAAATTATATTCAGGATTGTACAGGGAGCCAGTGCAGAGAAGTGGTTGTGGGAAAAATGTGATCTTTTTTAGCAAAAACACATCAAAATTGGAACAACTATAAACTACCAACTATTTCTTAATAAATAACCAGAAATAATCAAATTTTTTTATTTTATTTTTTATTTTTTTAGGTCATTTTCGAATGTACATATTATATAAGGAGGAAAATGGAACACCTGGAGAGGTGGTGAAGAGGGGAGAAAATTGAACAGCATAACAGGGCACATAGAAACAAACATCCACTGACATGTAAGCACAATTTAGAGTCACCAATTAACCTGCATGTCTTTGGACGGTGGGGGGAAGCCGGAGCACCAGGAGAGAAACATACAAACTCCACGCAGAAATGCAGACGACCAAGGTTTGAACCCTGGACCTTCTTGCTCTGAGGTGACAGTGCTAACCACTGCACCACCGTGCTGTCCTGCTTTTAGGTATTGTTTGTTTTTTTTAGGCAAATTTAGAATCTATATTATAAATATGTTTTATGATGTAGGGGAAGCCGGAGCACCCGGAGAGAACCTACGCAGACACGGGGAGAAACATAAAAACTCCACACAGAAACGCAGACGACCAAGGTTTGAACCCTGGACCTTCTTGCTCTGAGGTGACAGTGCTAACCACTGCACCACCGTGCTGCCCTGCTTTTAAGTACTGTTTGTTTTTTTAGGCCAATTTAGAATTAGAATTGTTTTATGATGTAGGGGAAGCCGGAGCACCCGGAGAGAATCTGCACAGACACGGGGTAAAACATACAAAGTCCACACAGAAACGCAGACAAAAATCAGAGTCAGGCCCAGAATTTGAACCAGCACTTTTTTGTGGGAGGTTGGATTTTTCCCAGCCTCACAGGTGAGCTAAGCGTCGTATGTGCGGAGGGCTCTTGGTCGATGTTCTCTTTCTCAGCCTTCATCGCGTTGCCCGCACTTTCTAAAGCTTTTTTGCTGTTCAACTTTTCATTGAGCTCCTGGACCTCTTGTCGAAGTACGTCCTTTCCTCGGACCATGGCATCTTTTTCCATTGTCAGCGATTTATTCATGACCTCCAGCATTTGTTCACTTTGTAGTCTGGCGTAGAGCTCTTCAACCTCGAGTTGTAATGTGTGGTTTTGTTGGCTCAAGGCTTCATTTTCTTCTTTCATGACATTATTCTTGTCTACCAAAGCTTGTTCCTTTACAAGCCTTTTCTCCACCTTCTGAAATTCTTTTTTCAGGATGTTATTTCGCTGAGCAAGATTCTTTTTCTCTACTTTCATTGCTTTATACATTTCGTCTATGACGGTTTTGTTTTCCATCTCCTCAATGCACTGTTTGATTTCTTGATGGAGTTCATTGTTGTGTCTTCTTAAGGCTTCAATCTCCTGTCTCAGTGGACCAAACTTGCCTTCATAGACTGGCATGCTGTCATGCTTTGAGTAGAGCGAACGAAGTTCTTTAAGAAGCTCATTTTGTTTTGCAGAAACATCTTTTTTTTCTGATTTCAGGGCTTTATACTTGTCCTTCATGGCTTTTCTGTTCTGGATCCTTCTTGTAAGGCTCTGAATGAGTAGTTTGAGGTTTTCATTTTCTTGGCGCATAAATTCCATGACGTGCAACTTCTCCCATACACGACACTGAACATCTTTTGATCTTCAAAATCTTTGTAGAGCTTCTGCTGTTGTTCTTTCAGTGCAGCGTTCTGCTGGCTGATGGCCACTGTTGACACTTCCATTTGATCAACCATTTCCTGCAGAGCCTTTTCATTACGGAGATCTCTGGCTATCTCCTGAATCTCTTGTCTCAGGTTGTCATTTTGCTGGCTAATCGCCACATTCTCTGCTTTCAGTTGATCATACATTTCATCCAAAGCATTTAAATTTCTGCACTTTTCTTTGAGCTCCTGGATCTCCTCTTGTATGCTGTAATTCTGGAGCCTCACGACCTCAGTTTCCTCCTTCATGACCTTACACATTTCCTCCAAAGCTGGTTCATTTTGGAGTTTTTTCCTGAGCTCCTGAATCTGTTGTTGCAGTGCCCCATTTTGCTGGCTTGCTGCTAAGTGCTCTGCCTTGATGTTCTTACACTTCTCATCCCAGGCTTTGTCAGGTCGCATATGGTTTAGCTCCTGAAGTTCTTTTCCCAAAGCTTCCTTGGCTATTAAAATGGCTTCTTTTGCCACTTTCACAGCCATGGGCATTGCATCCAAATCTTTTTGAGTTCGGCTATTTTCATGGTGCTCTGCCAGTTGTTTTTTCTGATCTTGTTTCGGATACCTTTGCAGTTGGATATTAATGCCTTCAAGTTGTTGAATGACTGCTTCTAAGTCCATATCCATTTTTCAACAAGTTTCTTTTTCTGGGCTCTGTACACGAAGCTCAGTTGTAAATGATTCAGGTGTTAGATTGAACAGTTGAAGTATTAAAATGTGTTCCCTCAGTGACTTTGATCTTTGGAATGTTGAAGATGTCATAAAGTACAGGCAGTGACATCACATTCCCCTCAGAATGGTGTTTCTGACATCATCAACATTATGACATCGTCAGAATTCTGATTGATAAAGTACAGGAAGTGACAGAACCTTTCACACAGCATGGTGTTTATGAAACGGTAGAAAGACAGAGGAGGTGGTGATCCTTTGAGCAAATTTGAATCTACACATTTTTATACACAGAACATGTCCTCCTCTTTGTCTACGTTTTCTTACATAAGAAGCAATCAATCACTCCCAAAATTTGGAGGCAATACTATTATCCAACTGCTGGAACACAAACATCCTCACACATTAACCCTTTTTGATCTGCCCTGTCCAAACCTGGGCGAACGTCCCAGAGAAAAATAACATTTTACATATCGATTCTGTCCTTATATGTCGTACTCCATGACTCCTTGCATTTGGACCAGAAGAAATGTAGTAAAAACTGGAAATGCACGATACTGTAATGTAGAGATTTGTAAAAGTTGATTTAATCAAGCAGAGGCCTTTCTTTTCCATTTAGTTCCCAAAATCTCTGCATGTGCCAAGACAATTTTCCTCTTTTAATATCTTAACATAATATAGACTACCCCTGGCAAAGTTTTTATTATTTCTCTTCTGTATAATTCTTTATTTCCCGCTTATTTCTCTTTTTGCAATGAAGATTCAAGGAGAGAAAAAAAATCAGATTATTCCAACACAACTGAATGCATCATCAGTCATCACTCACTCCTCCCTTTGCAAGCACAGAGCAGCAGCTAAGGTGTCCGACACGCTTTGTCGGCTCTTGTGCTGAATATGTGGTCCTCTTATTTGTCCAAATTTCACTTCTTTTTACTTCAAACAAACCAGAAGACTACTACTGATTTACTTACATACAAGGTTTCATGTGCTTCATGTGTTTTCCCAAGAGTGGACACTGAGCTTGGAACAGTACTTCAAGTTGAAATGAGGGTAGCGACGGTCGCTGCGCCGCATGGCTTCCATTACATTGATGCTATCATGGTTTTTATTCGAATGTTTTATACATACATGTAATTACGGAGGTCCGGACCTCGGTGACCTCATACGACCATGCTTGTAGCCACTCTGTGCTGAAGGAAAGTGTGTAAGTGCGTGCAGCGCAGTCGTGTCATGCGTGCATTGCAGTGCTGCACCCTAAGCGAAAATATCTTCATGCGCCTGCAAGCTCACGACAGACAGTTTTAGTCTTCAAGTCCCTTTGTGCTTCTACGGAGAGAGTTTCCCAGCTAAGCTGGGTGGAAGGAGGTTATTACTAATGACTCTCACATCCCTGAAACCAGCGTTATGCCTAGACTGATAAGTAAGACTCCTGCATGTTTGCACTGAAAACGGATGTCATCCCTCATCACAGTAGGCCTAAACACTTTCCTACAATGGTAATACAAAGCAGAACCAGTGGAAACAACAAAATGACAGTAATCTTATTATTCAGCCAAAGGCTCTCAGAAACACCGCAGGAAATTGTTGTGTGGTCACAAAAACTTTAAATAGCAGTAGCCTAGCCCAATGCTTATGTATCTTTTTTCAACAGGACAGGCCGTGAACTTTAACCTTTTCAGCCAATGTGATCTGATAGTACTTTATAGGATACTTTTCTAAATGGAATTTAGCTGTGGTTTTTATGTGCATTTGAAGTAGACTATTCATTAGAAAAGGTTGATGGAAACGGCAGCTTTCCCAAAACAAAACCTTATTTCGCAAAAAGTTTTACGCTCGTTGAGGTGTTTTTGCCTTTGTCGAAAAAGAGTAAATGCGCGCTAAATGGGAGGTGGAAACACTTGCCGAATAAGTATTGAACTCAGTCTGATCAGCTGTTTCCCCCAAGTGAAAAA
>NW_024040578.1:0-18786 GCF_014851395.1 Micropterus salmoides | reverse complement strand
CCGTTTTAGCTTCTTTGCATTGGCTTCCAGTAAAAATCCAGAATAGAATTTAAAATCATTCTTCTTACCTACAAAGCCCTTAATGGTCAGGCACCACTATCTTACAGATAGTCTTGTGCTTTCTCTCCCTCTCCTCTCTCCTGCTATCACTTCCTGCAGGTTTTTCTGGCTCTGGAGCTGTGGAGTCTGGATCTGTGGCTGCGGGTCACCTGCTGCCCCCGTGTTCCTGCTCGGCGCCCTCTGCTGCAACGACTATTGTTACTAGTCCTATTATTAGTATTGTTATTATAATCATTAACATTACGATTGTTATCATTAACACTACTATAAATATCTGTACCCTTTTTCATTTAGTCTATAGCAACATCGCCTTTACTGTCTGTACCTCTGTGTGTATATTGTGTAGGCTGCCTCCCTCCCCTCTCTCTCCTTCCATCCCTCTCTTTTCTCCGTGTTCCTCTTCTGCCCTCCCCTCTCTCCCCCCCCCTCTCTCTCTCTCTCCTCTCTCTCCTTCACCCCATACGGTCGAGGCAGATGGCCGCCCACCCTGAGCCATGGTTCTGCTTGAGGTTTCTGCCTCTTAAAAGGAAGTTTTTCCTTGCCTCTGTCGCCTAGTGCTTGCTCTTGGTGGGAACTGTTGGGCTTCTGTAAATAGCATCATAGAGTATGGTCTAGACTGCTCTTTATGATGTTTATGTTCCAGATGTTTGCTCATTGCTGTTAGTGTAAAATTCAAAGACGGCAAAAACGTAGCAACACAGATGTAATCAGTAACCCGAACAGGAAGCGCGAAAACACGGGTTTGTCACATCAATATCCTGAAACTGTCACGTTCGCCTCATATAGAAAGGGTCCCAGTTCGAAACTGTGCAGAAACACTGCTCTTTGGTCTCTCGTCTCAGGATTAAAGTCAAACTGTACTCGGCCAAACTATCAGACAACCGCACAATGTATACTACTGTGTCACATAAAGTAGAACTTGTTAATAAAGACATGGACTTACAACTTCACTCATACGCTTTGTCAATGTCCTCTTGTTATTAGGTAAGGTAACCCCCTCCCCAGACAGATGGACGTCCTCCATGCTGCTGTATTACTTTTGTCTTTCTTGGTGAATAATCAGCAGCTGCTAGAGAACTGAACTCTCCCGTCGGGGAATCGAACCCCGACCTTCGCGCAGTCTTCAGCAGTTTCCGTAGTGTAGTGGTTATCACGTTCGCCTAAGCGAAAGGGCCCCGGTTTGAAACCGGGCGGAAACATGCCCTATGTCCACGTCTACTCTGAGCAGAAATTCACTGAACAAACTTATACACGCAAAACTTTTGTTTTTGCCGCCATTCATCATGAGCTGAACTCAAAGATCTAATACTTTCTCTATGTACACAAAGGGCCTATTTCTCTCAAATATGTTCACAAATCTGTCAAAATCTGTGTCAGTGAGCATTTCTCCTTTTCCAAGATAATCCATCCACCTCACAGGTGTGGCATATCAAGATGCTGATCAGACAGCATGGGTATTGCCATGTGTGCCTTAGGCTGGCCACAATAAAAGGCCAACTCGAAAATTTGCAGTTCCATCACACAGAACAATGCCACAGATGTCGAAAATCTTTGAGGGAGCGTGCAACTGGCATGCTGGCTGCAGGAATGTCCACCAGAGCGGTGGCCCGTGAATTGAGTGTTCATTTCTCTACCATAAGCCATCTCCAAAGGAATTTCAGAGAATTTGGCAGTACAGCCAACTGGCCTCACAACCGCAGAGCACGTGTAACCACACCATCCCAGGACCTCCACATCCAGCATCTTCACCTCCAAGATCGTCAAAGAATTTCTGCACAAACTGTCAGGAACCGTCTCAGGGAAGCTCATCTGCATGCTCGTCGTCCTCGTCGTCGTAACCGACTTGAGTGGGCAAATGCTCACATTCGATGGCGCCTGGCACTTTGGAGAGGTGTTTCTCTTCACGGATCAATCCGAGTTTTCACTGTACAGGGCAGATGGCAGACAGCATGTATGTACACACCAGATACTGACTGGTTTTGGGAACCCCGCCCCTCAATACAGTGAAACTGCACATTATCGAGTGTCCTTTTTGTGGCCAGCCAAAGGCACACCTGGCAATACCCATGCTTGTCTGATCAGCATCTCGATATGCCACACCTGTGAGGTGGATGGATTATCTCGGCAAAGGAGAAGTGCTCACTAACACAGATTTTGACAGATTTGTGTATTTGAGAGAAATAGGCCCTTTGTGTACATAGAGAAAGTATTAGATCTTTGAGTTCAGCTCATGATGAATGGGGGCAAAAACAAAAGTGCTGCGTTATAATTTTGTTCAGTATATCAAACGGCTCGGTCACATCATCAGTAAAGCGGACCGCACCATGTCAACGGAAGGAAGGTGACAATAGGACCAATGGCAATAGGCTGGAACTCCTCTTTCTCAAGGAAAGGGTAGAGTCACGCTGAGATACATCCCACTGTCTTATACTAGCGAGGACTACCGCGTCACCGCAAGCACGCCCTGTATTTCCGCTTGTCTACATCCCAGTTCGTTTGATATCAGCCAGTCATTTCTTTAGTGCCAGTGTTTCGAGAAAACGAAGAGGACTCCGAACTTTTGAGCGTATTGCTTCCGCTCTCCAGATGTTTGCTCATTGCTGTTAGTGTAAAATTCAAAGACGGCAAAAACGCAGCAACACAGATGTAATCAGTAACCCGAACAGGAAGCGCGAAAACACGGGTTTGTCACATCAATATCCTGAAACTGTCTACCACCCGTGATGATCCCACGAACGCTGCAGTTCAAAAAGAACGCAGTAAGGTGCACTTGTGTGAGGGCTGGCAGCCGTCCGTTTCTGTAGTGTAGTGGTTATCACGTTCGCCTCACACGCGAAAGGTCCCCAGTTCGAAACTGGGCAGAAACACTGCCCTTTGGTCTCTCGTCTCAGGATTAAAGTCAAACAGCACCACTGTGAGCAATCTTGGAGTTATCTTTGATCAGGACATGTCGTTTAAGTCTCACATTAAGCAAATTTCAAGGACCGCCTTTTTTCAGCTACGTAATATTGCGAAAATCAGGAACATCCTGTCTAAAAAGATGCAGAAAAACTAGTCCATGCATTTGTTACTTCTAGGCTGGATTACTGCAATTCCTTATTATCAGGCTGCTCGAAAAAGTCCATTAAGACTCTTCAGCTGATCCAGAATGCTGCAGCACGTGTTCTGACAGGAACCAGGAAAAGATCATATTTCTCCCGTTTTAGCTTCTTTGCATTGGCTTCCAGTAAAATCCAGAATAGAATTTAAAATCATTCTTCTTACCTACAAAGCCCTTAATGGTCAGGCACCATCTTATCTTAAAGATAGTCTTGTGCTTTCTCGTCCCTCTCCTCTCTCCTGCTATCACTTCCTGCAGGTTTTCTGGCTCTGGAGCTGTGGAGTCTGGATCTGTGGCTGCGGGTCACCTGCTGCCCCCGTGTTCCTGCTCGGCGCCCTCTGCTGCAACGACTATTGTTACTAGTCCTATTATTTTATTGTTATTATAATCATTAACATTACGATTGTTATCATTAACACTACTATAAATATCTGTACCCTTTTTCATTTAGTCTATAGCAACATCGCCTTTACTGTCTGTACCTCTGTGTGTGTATATTGTGTAGGCTGCCTCCCTCCCCTCTCTCTCCTTCCATCCTCTCTCTTTTTCTCCGTGTTCCTCTTCTGCCCTCTCCTCTCTCTCCCCCCCCCCCCTCTCTCTCTCCCCTCTCCTCCTTCACCCATACGGTCGAGGCAGATGGCCGCCCACCCTGAGCCATGGTTCTGCTTGAGGTTTCTGCCTCTTAAAAGGAAGTTTTTCCTTGCCTCTGTCGCCTAGTGCTTGCTCTTGGTGGGAACTGTTGGGCTTCTGTAAATAGCATCATAGAGTATGGTCTAGATCTGCTCTTTTATGATGTTTTGTTCCAGATGTTTGCTCATTGCTGTTAGTGTAAAATTCAAAGACGGCAAAAACGTAGCAACACAGATGTAATCAGTAACCAACAGGAACGCGAAAACACGGGTTTGTCACATCAATATCCTGAAACTGTCACGTTCGCCTCATATAGGAAAGGGTCCCAGTTCGAAACTGTGCAGAAACACTGCTCTTTGGTCTCTCGTCTCAGGATTAAAGTCAAACTGTACTCGGCCAAACTATCAGACAACCGCACAATGTATACTACTGTGTACACATAAAGTAGAACTTGTTAATAAAGACATGGACTTACAACTTCACTCATACGCTTTGTCAATGTCCTCTTGTTATTAGGTAAGGTAACCCCATCCTCACCCAGACAGATGGACGTCCTCCATGCTGCTGTATTACTTTTGTCTTTCTTGGTGAATAATCAGCAGCTGCTAGAGAACTGAACTCTCCCGTCGGGGAATCGAACCCCGACCTTCGCACACTCTTCAGCAGTTTCCGTAGTGTAGTGGTATTCCGTTCGCCTAACACGCGAAAGGGCCCCGGTTCGAAACCGGGCGGAAACACGCCCCTATGTCCACGTCTACTCTGAGCAGAAATTCACTGAACAAACTTATACACGCAAAACTTTAAGTTTTTGCCGCCATTCATCATGAGCTGAACTCAAAGATCTAATACTTTCTCTATGTACACAAAGGGCCTATTTCTCTCAAATATTGTTCACAAATCTGTCAAAATCTGTGTCAGTGAGCATTTCTCCTTTTCCAAGATAATCCATCCACCTCACAGGTGTGGCATATCAAGATGCTGATCAGACAGCATGGGTATTGCACATGTGTGCCTTAGGCTGGCCACAATAAAAGGCCAACTCGAAAATTTGCAGTTCCATCACACAGAACAATGCCACAGATGTCGAAAATTTTTGAGGGAGCGTGCAACTGGCATGCTGGCTGCAGGAATGTCCGCCAGAGCGGTGGCCCGTGAATTGAGTGTTCATTTCTCTACCATAAGCCATCTCCAAAGGAATTTCAGAGAATTTGGCAGTACAGCCAACTGGCCTCACAACCGCAGAGCACGTGTAACCACACCATCCCAGGACCTCCACATCCAGCATCTTCACCTCCAAGATCGTCAAAGAATTTCTGCACAAACTGTCAGGAACCGTCTCAGGGAAGCTCATCTGCATGCTCGTCGTCCTCGTCGTCGTAACCGACTTGAGTGGGCAAATGCTCACATTCGATGGCGCCTGGCACTTTGGAGAGGTGTTCTCTTCACGGATCAATCCGAGTTTTCACTGTACAGGGCAGATGGCAGACAGCATGTATGTACACACCAGATACTGACTGGTTTTGGGAACCCCGCCCCCTCAATACAGTGAAACTGCACATTATCGAGTGTCCTTTTATTGTGGCCAGCCAAAGGCACACCTGTGCAATACCCATGCTTGTCTGATCAGCATCTCGATATGCCACACCTGTGAGGTGGATGGATTATCTCGGCAAAGGAGAAGTGCTCACTAACACAGATTTTGACAGATTTGTTGTATTTGAGAGAAATAGGCCCTTTGTGTACATAGAGAAAGTATTAGATCTTTGAGTTCAGCTCATGATGAATGGGGGCAAAAACAAAAGTGCTGCGTTTATAATTTTGTTCAGTATATCAAACGGCTCGGTCACATCATCAGTAAAGCGGACCGCACCATGTCAACGGAAGGAAGGTGACAATAGGACCAATGGCAATAGGCTGGAACTCCTCTTTCTCAAGGAAAGGGTAGAGTCACGCTGAGATACATCCCACTGTCTTATACTAGCGAGGACTACCGCGTCACCGCAAGCACGCCCTGTATTTCCGCTTGTCTACATCCCAGTTCGTTTGATATCAGCCAGTACATTTCTTTAGTGCCAGTGTTTCGAGAAAACGAAGAGGACTCCGAACTTTTGAGCGTATTGCTTCCGCTCTCCAGATGTTTGCTCATTGCTGTTAGTGTAAAATTCAAAGACGGCAAAAACGCAGCAACACAGATGTAATCAGTAACCCGAACAGGAAGCGCGAAAACACGGGTTTGTCACATCAATATCCTGAAACTGTCTACCACCCGTGATGATCCTACGAACGCTGCAGTTCAAAAAAGAACGCAGTAAGGTGCACTTGTGTGAGGGCTGGCAGCAGTCCGTTTCTGTAGTGTAGTGGTTATCACGTTCGCCTCACACGCGAAAGGTCCCCAGTTCGAAACTGGGCAGAAACACTGCCCTTTGGTCTCTCGTCTCAGGATTAAAGTCAAACAGCACCACTGTGAGCAATCTTGGAGTTATCTTTGATCAGGACATGTCGTTTAAGTCTCACATTAAGCAAATTTCAAGGACCGCCTTTTTTCAGCTACGTAATATTGCGAAAATCAGGAACATCCTTTCTAAAAATGATGCAGAAAAACTAGTCCATGCATTTGTTACTTCTAGGCTGGATTACTGCAATTCCTTATTATCAGGCTATTAAGACTCTTCAGCTGATCCAGAATGCTGCAGCACGTGTTCTGACAGGAACCAGGAAAAGAGATCATATTTCTCCCCGTTTTAGCTTCTTTGCATTGGCTTCCAGTAAAATCCAGAATAGAATTTAAAATCATTCTTCTTACCTACAAAGCTCTTAATGGTCAGGCACCATTTTATCTTAAAGAGCTCATAGTACCTTACTACACCACCAGAGCACTGCGCTCCCAGAATGCAGGGTTACTTGTGATTGCTAGAGTCTCCAAAAAGTAGACTAGGAGCCTGAGCGTTCAGCTATCAAGTTCCTCTCCTGTGGCCTCACAACCGCAGAGCACGTGTAACCACACCATTACTTCACCATAACGCGACCCATGTTACTTTCCTGTGTACCACTGGTATTATGTCAAAGTGTCAAAGCCTGCAAGAAATGATGTAACGGTAAAAAGCAAATGTGGATCGATTTGTTTACTGTCCCCTAGTGATGCAGCCACAAGCAGCCAGCTAACGCTACACTAGATCGGACCTGCCGCTGTTCAATTTAGATTTTATTGCCCTTTACCGATACTCAGGTACACAGCTTCTCCACCTCTCAGTCCGCTTCACAGAGGAAGAGCATCCACTAACACTAGTTAACTAACTGTTATAAAGTGTGACACAATCTCGTTAGAATATTCAGTCCGGCTCACTAACCGTTTCATTATCATCCAATACTTTTAGCTGTGCTGACATTGCTGAGCCTCCGGTGAAAGATACACAGTTACTGAAAGCAGCAGGCGAGCTAACGATGTAGCACGTCGGCTGAATGCAGTCACTGTACCATTATCATGTAACGAGCATGGATTAGTTCAACATCAAGCTGATAAAACATTACTGTACCGTTGCGCTGGGAGTTTACCTGAGTTTCCACCATGTTGTGTGAAGCCGTCTCCCTGTCTCTCTATAGCCGCTCTCACTTTTTTCGGGAGTACTGTGCCAATATGCCAGTGTCTCGCTGCGCTGAATGGAAGGTACGGCGCCGGTGATGATCTGCCTCTGAGACGGGAACATTTAAGTAACAGAGCCCGAACATGTCTGGAGAAAAGCCACAGCCCGCATGCAGGCGTTTCTGTATTTCTGTATGAAAGCGGTTGTGTTTCGGATTATGCTCGCTCATGAGTTAAAGCCAGCACGTGTACCAGCACACGCCTGGTTGCAATCTTAAAACCGCACCGCTAGTGGCCGCTGGAAACTCCACAATGCCCCTTTAATGTTGATGAAATCTGAGTCTTTCATCAAAACGGAAAAGGCATTTTGTGGCTCGTGTGTCTAGGGCTATGATTCTCGCATTGGGTGCGATAGGTTCCGGGTTCAATTCCCGGGGAAGCCCTTGCTATGAACCAACAGGTGCTTCTTATTGCTTTTAATCGATAAAGCTTGCTCTACTTTATTTTAATGTTGATGAAATCTGAGTATTTCATCAAAACAGAAAAGGAGATTTCTGGCTCGTTGGTCTAGGGGTATGATTCTCGCTTTGGGTGCGAAAGGTCCCGGGTTCAAATCCCGGACGAGCCCTTGGAATGGGAGGTCCTGGGTTCAAAACCCGAGGGAGCACTTGCTATGAACCCGTAGGTGCTTTTAATAGATAAAGCTTGTTTTACTTTAACGTTGAGGAAATCTGAGTCTTTCATCAAAACAGAAAAGGTGTTTTGTGGCTCGTTGGTCTAGGAGTATGATTCTCGCTTAGGGTGCGAGAGGTCCCGGGTTCAAATCCCGGACGAGCCCTTACCAAGAAACCGTCGTTGCTTCAAATATGAAGCTATTTTCACTGTAATTTAAAGGGGCCATATGTAAGTTTTGATTTTAGTAAATCAAATTTTCATTGCCTTATTGTCAATGGGCTCAAAAGTCACTTAGAAATGAAGCACACGCCTGTTTTCTCTGTTGCTCGCATCAGCCACTATTCTGCTTTTAATGTGAGGACACCGGGTCGGATTCAGCCCTGTGCGCGCTCCCGAGCCTCTCACGCTACAGCGACAACACGGCAGCTAACGACATGCAGTCCACTAACAGCATAAACATAACCGGCTCACAGTGAAACACGGGCTCCACGTAAGTCCACAAAACAACAATAAAGGTTTATGTGCTGAAGCCCATCAGACCAAACAGGTTCAGATGATGTCGAGCAAGAACAAAGTGAGCATTAGTAAAGCTGGAGAAACACAGAGAAAGTCACGTTAGCTCGCCGGCTAACACCGAGCAGTTGCTAATGTTATCCGGTGCAAAGTTGTATCGCTTTCCACGTTACTTCACCAACTAACGCCACCCATGTTACTTTCCTGTGTACCACTGGTATTATGTCAAAGTGTCAAAGCCTGCAAGAAATGATGTAACGGTAAAAAGCAAATGTGGATCGGTTTGTTTACTGTCCCCTAGTGATGCAGCCACGAGCAGCCAGCTAACGCTACACTAGATCGGACCTGCCGCTGTTTGCTTCGTAACGTTCAATTTAGATTTTATTGCCCTTTACCGATACTCAGGTACACAGCTTCTCCACCTCTCAGTCGCTGTAACTAACGTGACCCACATAATATACAACACAGAGGAAGAGCATCCACTAACACTAGTTAACTAACTGTTATAAAGTGTGACACAATCTCGTTAGAATATTCAGTCCGGCTCACTAACCGTTTCATTATCATCCAATACTTTTAGCTGTGCTGACATTGCTGAGCCTCCGGTGAAAGATACACAGTTACTGAAAGCAGCAGGCGAGCTAACGATGTAGCACGTCGGCTGAATGCAGTCACTGTACCATTATCATGTAACGAGCATGGATTAGTTCAACATCAAGCTGATAAAAACATTACTGTACCGTTGCGCTGGGAGTTTACCTGAGTTTCCACCATGTTGTGTGAAGCCGTCTCCCTGTCTCTCTATAGCCGCTCTCACTTTTTTCGGGAGTACTGTGCCAATATGCCAGTGTCTCGCTGCGCTGAATGGAAGGTACGGCGCCGGTGATGATCTGCCTCTGAGACGGGAACATTTAAGTAACAGAGCCCGAACATGTCTGGAGAAAAGCCACAGCCCGCATGCAGGCGTTTCTGTATTTCTGTATGAAAGCGGTTGTGTTTCGGATTATGCTCGCTCATGAGTTAAAGCCAGCACGTGTACCAGCACACGCCTGGTTGCAATCTTAAAACCGCACCGCTAGTGGCCGCTGGAAACTCCACAATGCCCCTTTAATGTTGATGAAATCTGAGTCTTTCATCAAAACGGAAAAGGCATTTTGTGGCTCGTGTGTCTAGGGCTATGATTCTCGCATTGGGTGCGATAGGTTCCGGGTTCAAATCCCGGCGAAGCCCTTGCTATGAACCAACAGTTGCTTCTTATTGCTTTTAATCGATAAAGCTTGCTCTACTTTATTTTAATGTTGATGAAATCTGAGTATTTCATCAAAACAGAAAAGGTGTTTTGTGGCTTGTTGGTCTAGGGGTATGATTCTCGCTTCGGGTGCGCGAAGTCCCGGTTTCAAATCCCGGACGAGCCCTCCCTCTGAACCCATGGAAGCTTCTTTATTGCTTTTAATGTATAAAGTTGTTTTACAGTAATTTCATTTGGATGAAATCTGATTATTTCATCAACGCAGAAAAGGAGATTTCTGGCTCGTTGGTCTAGGGGTATGATTCTCGCTTTGGGTGCGAGAGGTCCCGGGTTCAAATCCCGGACGAGCCCTTGGAATGGGAGGTCCTGGGTTCAAAACCCGAGGGAGCACTTGCTATGAACCCGTAGGTGCTTTTAATAGATAAAGCTTGTTTTACTTTAACGTTGAGGAAATCTGAGTCTTTCATCAAAACAGAAAAGGTGTTTTGTGGCTCGTTGGTCTAGGAGTATGATTCTCGCTTAGGGTGCGAGAGGTCCCGGGTTCAAATCCCGGACGAGCCCTTACCAAGAAACCGTCGTTGCTTCAAATATGAAGCTATTTTCACTGTAATTTAAAGGGGCCATATGTAAGTTTTTGATTTTAGTAAATCAAATTTTCATTGCCTTATTGTCAATGGGCTCAAAAGTCACTTAGAAATGAAGCACACGCCTGTTTTCTCCGTTGCTCGCATCAGCCACTATTCTGCTTTTAATGTGAGGACACCGGGTCGGATTCAGCCCTGTGCGCGCTCCCGAGCCTCTCACGCTACAGCGACAACACGGCAGCTAACGACATGCAGTCCACTAACAGCATAAACATAACCGGCTCACAGTGAAACACGGGCTCCACGTAAGCCACAAAACAACAATAAAGGTTTATGTGCTGAAGCCCATCAGACCAAACAGGTTCAGATGATGTCGAGCAAGAACAAAGTGAGCATTAGTAAAGCTGGAGAAACACAGAGAAAGTCACGTTAGCTCGCCGGCTAACACCGAGCAGTTGCTAATGTTATCCGGTGCAAAGTTGTATCGCTTTCCACGTTACTTCACCAACTAACGCCACCCATGTTACTTTCCTGTGTACCACTGGTATTATGTCAAAGTGTCAAAGCCTGCAAGAAATGATGTAACGGTAAAAAGCAAATGTGGATCGGTTTGTTTACTGTCCCCTAGTGATGCAGCCACGAGCAGCCAGCTAACGCTACACTAGATCGGACCTGCCGCTGTTTGCTTCGTAACGTTCAATTTAGATTTTATTGCCCTTTACCGATACTCAGGTACACAGCTTCTCCACCTCTCAGTCGCTGTAACTAACGTGACCCACATAATATACAACACAGAGGAAGAGCATCCACTAACACTAGTTAACTAACTGTTATAAAGTGTGACACAATCTCGTTAGAATATTCAGTCCGGCTCACTAACCGTTTCATTATCATCCAATACTTTTAGCTGTGCTGACATTGCTGAGCCTCCGGTGAAAGATACACAGTTACTGAAAGCAGCAGGCGAGCTAACGATGTAGCACGTCGGCTGAATGCAGTCACTGTACCATTATCATGTAACGAGCATGGATTAGTTCAACATCAAGCTGATAAAAACATTACTGTACCGTTGCGCTGGGAGTTTACCTGAGTTTCCACCATGTTGTGTGAAGCCGTCTCCCTGTCTCTCTATAGCCGCTCTCACTTTTTTCGGGAGTACTGTGCCAATATGCCAGTGTCTCGCTGCGCTGAATGGAAGGTACGGCGCCGGTGATGATCTGCCTCTGAGACGGGAACATTTAAGTAACAGAGCCCGAACATGTCTGGAGAAAAGCCACAGCCCGCATGCAGGCGTTTCTGTATTTCTGTATGAAAGCGGTTGTGTTTCGGATTATGCTCGCTCATGAGTTAAAGCCAGCACGTGTACGAGCACACGCCTGGTTGCAATCTTAAAACCGCACCGCTAGTGGCCGCTGGAAACTCCACAATGCCCCTTTAATGTTGATGAAATCTGAGTCTTTCATCAAAACGGAAAAGGCATTTTGTGGCTCGTGTGTCTAGGGCTATGATTCTCGCATTGGGTGCGATAGGTTCCGGGTTCAAATCCCGGCGAAGCCCTTGCTATGAACCAACAGTGCTTCTTATTGCTTTTAATCGATAAAGCTTGCTCTACTTTATTTTAATGTTGATGAAATCTGAGTATTTCATCAAAACAGAAAAGGTGTTTTGTGGCTTGTTGGTCTAGGGGTATGATTCTCGCTTCGGGTGCGCGAAGTCCCGGTTTCAAATCCCGGACGAGCCCTCCCTCTGAACCCATGGAAGCTTCTTTATTGCTTTTAATGTATAAAGCTTGTTTTACAGTAATTTCATTTGGATGAAATCTGATTATTTCATCAACGCAGAAAAGGAGATTTCTGGCTCGTTGGTCTAGGGGTATGATTCTCGCTTTGGGTGCGAGAGGTCCCGGGTTCAAATCCCGGACGAGCCCTTGGAATGGGAGGTCCTGGGTTCAAAACCCGAGGGAGCACTTGCTATGAACCCGTAGGTGCTTTTAATAGATAAAGCTTGTTTTACTTTAACGTTGAGGAAATCTGAGTCTTTCATCAAAACAGAAAAGGTGTTTTGTGGCTCGTTGGTCTAGGAGTATGATTCTCGCTTAGGGTGCGAGAGGTCCCGGGTTCAAATCCCGGACGAGCCCTTACCAAGAAACCGTCGTTGCTTCAAATATGAAGCTATTTTCACTGTAATTTAAAGGGGCCATATGTAAGTTTTTGATTTTAGTAAATCAAATTTTCATTGCCTTATTGTCAATGGGCTCAAAAGTCACTTAGAATGAAGCACACGCCTGTTTTCTCTGTTGCTCGCATCAGCCACTATTCTGCTTTTAATGTGAGGACACCGGGTCGGATTCAGCCCTGTGCGCGCTCCCGAGCCTCTCACGCTACAGCGACAACACGGCAGCTAACGACATGCAGTCCACTATTGCTAATGTTATCCGGTGCAAAGTTGTATCGCTTTCCACGTTACTTCACCAACTAACGCCACCCATGTTACTTTCCTGTGTACCACTGGTATTATGTCAAAGTGTCAAAGCCTGCAAGAAATGATGTAACGGTAAAAAGCAAATGTGGATCGGTTTGTTTACTGTCCCCTAGTGATGCAGCCACGAGCAGCCAGCTAACGCTACACTAGATCGGACCTGCCGCTGTTTGCTTCGTAACGTTCAATTTAGATTTTATGCCCTTTACCGATACTCAGGTACACAGCTTCTCCACCTCTCAGTCGCTGTAACTAACGTGACCCACATAATATACAACACAGAGGAAGAGCATCCACTAACACTAGTTAACTAACTGTTATAAAGTGTGACACAATCTCGTTAGAATATTCAGTCCGGCTCACTAACCGTTTCATTATCATCCAATACTTTTAGCTGTGCTGACATTGCTGAGCCTCCGGTGAAAGATACACAGTTACTGAAAGCAGCAGGCGAGCTAACGATGTAGCACGTGGCTGAATGCAGTCACTGTACCATTATCATGTAACGAGCATGGATTAGTTCAACATCAAGCTGATAAAAACATTACTGTACCGTTGCGTGGGAGTTTACCTGAGTTTCCACCATGTTGTGTGAAGCTGTCTCCCTGTCTCTCTATAGCCGCTCTCACTTTTTTCGGGAGTACTGTGCCAATATGCCAGTGTCTCGCTGCGCTGAATGGAAGGTACGGCGCCGGTGATGATCTGCCTCTGAGACGGGAACATTTAAGTAACAGAGCCCGAACATGTCTGGAGAAAAGCCACAGCCCGCATGCAGGCGTTTCTGTATTTCTGTATGAAAGCGGTTGTGTTTCGGATTATGCTCGCTCATGAGTTAAAGCCAGCACGTGTACCAGCACACGCCTGGTTGCAATCTTAAAACCGCACCGCTAGTGGCCGCTGGAAACTCCACAATCCCTCTTTAATGTTGATGAAATCTGAGTCTTTCATCAAAACGGAAAAGGCATTTTGTGGCTCGTGTGTCTAGGGCTATGATTCTCGCATTGGGTGCGATAGGTTCCGGGTTCAAATCCCGGCAAAGCCCTTGCTATGAACCAACAGTTGCTTCTTATTGCTTTTAATCGATAAAGCTTGCTCTACTTTATTTTAATGTTGATGAAATCTGAGTATTTCATCAAAACAGAAAAGGTGTTTTGTGGCTTGTTGGTCTAGGGGTATGTTTCTCGCTTCGGGTGCGAGAGGTCCCGGGTTCAAATCCCGGACAAGCCCACCCTCTGAACCCATAGAAGCTTCTTTATTGCTTTTAATATATAAAGCTTGTTTTCCAGTGATTTCATTTGGATGAAATCTGATTATTTCATCAACGCAGAAAAGGAGATTTCTGGCTCGTTGGTCTAGGGGTATGATTCTCGCTTTGGGTGCGAGAGGTCCCGGGTTCAAATCCCGGACGAGCCCTTGGAATGGGAGGTCCAGGGTTCAAAACCCGGGGAGCACTTGCTATGAACCGTAGGTGCTTTTAATAGATAAAGCTTGTTTTACTTTAACGTTGAGGAAATCTGAGTCTTTCATCAAAACAGAAAAGGTGTTTTGTGGCTCGTTGGTCTAGGAGTATGATTCTCGCTTAGGGTGCGAGAGGTCCCGGGTTCAAATCCGGACGAGCCCTTACCAAGAAACCGTCGTTGCTTCAAATATGAAGCTATTTTCACTGTAATTTAAAGGGGCCATATGTAAGTTTTTGATTTTAGTAAATCAAATTTTCATTGCCTTATTGTCAATGGGCTGAAAAGTCACTTAGAAATGAAGCACACGCCTGTTTTCTCCGTTGCTCGCATCAGCCACTATTCTGCTTTTAATGTGAGGACACCGGGTCGGATTCAGCCCTGTGCGCGCTCCCGAGCCTCTCACGCTACAGCGACAACACGGCAGCTAACGACATGCAGTCCACTAACAGCATAAACATAACCGGCTCACAGTGAAACACGGGCTCCACGTAAGTCCACAAAACAACAATAAAGGTTTATGTGCTGAAGCCCATCAGACCAAACAGGTTCAGATGATGTCGAGCAAGAACAAAGTGAGCATTAGTAAAGCTGGAGAAACACAGAGAAAGTCACGTTAGCTCGCCGGCTAACACCGAGCAGTTGCTAATGTTATCCGGTGCAAAGTTGTATCGCTTTCCACGTTACTTCACCAACTAACGCCACCCATGTTACTTTCCTGTGTACCACTGGTATTATGTCAAAGTGTCAAAGCCTGCAAGAAATGATGTAACGGTAAAAAGCAAATGTGGATCGGTTTGTTTACTGTCCCCTAGTGATGCAGCCACGAGCAGCCAGCTAACGCTACACTAGATCGGACCTGCCGCTGTTTGCTTCGTAACGTTCAATTTAGATTTTATTGCCCTTTACCGATACTCAGGTACACAGCTTCTCCACCTCTCAGCGCTGTAACTAACGTGACCCACATAATATACAACACAGAGGAAGAGCATCCACTAACACTAGTTAACTAACTGTTATAAAGTGTGACACAATCTCGTTAGAATATTCAGTCCGGCTCACTAACCGTTTCATTATCATCCAATACTTTTAGCTGTGCTGACATTGCTGAGCCTCCGGTGAAAGATACACAGTTACTGAAAGCAGCAGGCGAGCTAACGATGTAGCACGTCGGCTGAATGCAGTCACTGTACCATTATCATGTAACGAGCATGGATTAGTTCAACATCAAGCTGATAAAAACATTACTGTACCGTTGCGCTGGGAGTTTACCTGAGTTTCCACCATGTTGTGTGAAGCCGTCTCCCTGTCTCTCTATAGCCGCTCTCACTTTTTTCGGGAGTACTGTGCCAATATGCCAGTGTCTCGCTGCGCTGAATGGAAGGTACGGCGCCGGTGATGATCTGCCTCTGAGACGGGAACATTTAAGTAACAGAGCCCGAACATGTCTGGAGAAAAGCCACAGCCCGCATGCAGGCGTTTCTGTATTTCTGTATGAAAGCGGTTGTGTTTCGGATTATGCTCGCTCATGAGTTAAAGCCAGCACGTGTACGAGCACACGCCTGGTTGCAATCTTAAAACCGCACCGCTAGTGGCCGCTGGAAACTCCACAATGCCCCTTTAATGTTGATGAAATCTGAGTCTTTCATCAAAACGGAAAAGGCATTTTGTGGCTCGTGTGTCTAGGGCTATGATTCTCGCATTGGGTGCGATAGGTTCCGGGTTCAAATCCCGGGGAAGCCCTTGCTATGAACCAACAGGTGCTTCTTATTGCTTTTAATCGATAAAGCTTGCTCTACTTTATTTTAATGTTGATGAAATCTGAGTATTTCATCAAAACAGAAAAGGTGTTTTGTGGCTTGTTGGTCTAGGGGTATGATTCTCGCTTCGGGTGCGCGAAGTCCCGGTTTCAAATCCCGGACGAGCCCTCCCTCTGAACCCATGGAAGCTTCTTTATTGCTTTTAATGTATAAAGCTTGTTTTACAGTAATTTCATTTGGATGAAATCTGATTATTTCATCAACGCAGAAAAGGAGATTTCTGGCTCGTTGGTCTAGGGGTATGATTCTCGCTTTGGGTGCGAGAGGTCCCGGGTTCAAATCCCGGACGAGCCCTTGGAATGGGAGGTCCTGGTTCAAAACCCGGGGAGCACTTGCTATGAACCCGTAGGTGCTTTTAATAGATAAAGCTTGTTTTACTTTAACGTTGAGGAAATCTGAGTCTTTCATCAAAACAGAAAAGGTGTTTTGTGGCTCGTTGGTCTAGGAGTATGATTCTCGCTTAGGGTGCGAGAGGTCCCGGTTCAAATCCCGGACGAGCCCTTACCAAGAAACCGTCGTTGCTTCAAATATGAAGCTATTTTCACTGTAATTTAAAGGGGCCATATGTAAGTTTTTGATTTTAGTAAATCAAATTTTCATTGCCTTATTGTCAATGGGCTCAAAAGTCACTTAGAAATGAAGCACACGCCTGTTTTCTCCGTTGCTCGCATCAGCCACTATTCTGCTTTTAATGTGAGGACACCGGGTCGGATTCAGCCCTGTGCGCGCTCCCGAGCCTCTCACGCTACAGCGACAACACGGCAGCTAACGACATGCAGTCCACTAACAGCATAAACATAACCGGCTCACAGTGAAACACGGGCTCCACGTAAGTCCACAAAACAACAATAAAGGTTTATGTGCTGAAGCCCATCAGACCAAACAGGTTCAGATGATGTCGAGCAAGAACAAAGTGAGCATTAGTAAAGCTGGAGAAACACAGAGAAAGTCACGTTAGCTCGCCGGCTAACACCGAGCAGTTGCTAATGTTATCCGGTGCAAAGTTGTATCGCTTTCCACGTTACTTCACCAACTAACGCCACCCATGTTACTTTCCTGTGTACCACTGGTATTATGTCAAAGTGTCAAAGCCTGCAAGAAATGATGTAACGGTAAAAAGCAAATGTGGATCGGTTTGTTTACTGTCCCCTAGTGATGCAGCCACGAGCAGCCAGCTAACGCTACACTAGATCGGACCTGCCGCTGTTTGCTTCGTAACGTTCAATTTAGATTTTATTGCCCTTTACCGATACTCAGGTACACAGCTTCTCCACCTCTCAGTCGCTGTAACTAACGTGACCCACAAATATACAACAGAGGAAGAGCATCCACTAACACTAGTTAACTAACTGTTATAAAGTGTGACACAATCTCGTTAGAATATTCAGTCCGGCTCACTAACCGTTTCATTATCATCCAATACTTTTAGCTGTGCTGACATTGCTGAGCCTCCGGTGAAAGATACACAGTTACTGAAAGCAGCAGGCGAGCTAACGATGTAGCACGTCGGCTGAATGCAGTCACTGTACCATTATCATGTAACGAGCATGGATTAGTTCAACATCAAGCTGATAAAAACATTACTGTACCGTTGCGCTGGGAGTTTACCTGAGTTTCCACCATGTTGTGTGAAGCCGTCTCCCTGTCTCTCTATAGCCGCTCTCACTTTTTTCGGGAGTACTGTGCCAATATGCCAGTGTCTCGCTGCGCTGAATGGAAGGTACGGCGCCGGTGATGATCTGCCTCTGAGACGGGAACATTTAAGTAACAGAGCCCGAACATGTCTGGAGAAAAGCCACAGCCCGCATGCAGGCGTTTCTGTATTTCTGTATGAAAGCGGTTGTGTTTCGGATTATGCTCGCTCATGAGTTAAAGCCAGCACGTGTACGAGCACACGCCTGGTTGCAATCTTAAAACCGCACCGCTAGTGGCCGCTGGAAACTCCACAATGCCCCTTAATGTTGATGAAATCTGAGTCTTTCATCAAAACGGAAAAGGCATTTTGTGGCTCGTGTGTCTAGGGCTATGATTCTCGCATTGGGTGCGATAGGTTCCGGGTTCAAATCCCGGCGAAGCCCTTGCTATGAACCAACAGGTGCTTCTTATGCTTTTAATCGATAAGCTTGCTCTACTTTATTTAATGTTGATGAAATCTGAGTATTTCATCAAAACAGAAAAGGTGTTTTGTGGCTTGTTGGTCTAGGGGTATGATTCTCGCTTCGGTGCGCGAAGTCCCGGTTTCAAATCCGGACGAGCCCTCCCTCTGAACCCATGGAAGCTTCATTTATTGCTTTTAATGTATAAAAGCTTGTTTTACAGTAATTTCTTGGATGAAATCTGATTATTTCATCAACGCAGAAAGGAGATTTCTGGCTCGTTGGTCTAGGGGTATGATTCGCTTTGGGTGCGAGAGGTCCCGGTTCAAATCCCGGACGAGCCCTTGGAATGGGAGGTCCTGGGTTCAAAACCCGAGGGAGCACTTGCTATGAACCCGTAGGTGCTTTTAATAGATAAGCTTGTTTTACTTTAACGTGAGGAAATCTGAGTCTTTCATCAAAACAGAAAAGGTGTTTGTGGCTCGTTGGTCTAGGAGTATGATTCTGCTTAGGGTGCGAGAGGTCCGGGTTCAAATCCCGGACG
>NW_024040577.1:0-42029 GCF_014851395.1 Micropterus salmoides | reverse complement strand
TTTAATTCGGCATCACAGCTGAAGCTGATCGTCGCCTGACGTACGAGCAAGTCATTCTGATCTGGATGTTTTAGAAAACATTTATTATTATTTATTAATTTAGAGATCTCCAGCCTCTAGCGTGGAAACATATTTTTCGATGTGTTTCGAGTGTCGTGAGCAGAGCGTTTCCTTCGGGATGATTTCAGATCTCCCTCATGGTAAAACTTCTTCCTGCTGCTGAAAATAAACATCCGTGAAGGTTTGAGCGGCGTCCTCCTGTCCTGCTGTTTCCTCCTGTCTTTGTCCTTCGGTCTGGACTTGATGAACCAGGTTTGTTTGACCCACATCAGGGATGCAGACAGACAGAAAACAGCAGATCTGGGTCAGTGTGGGTTAAAACCAGAACGGTCTTTGTCTGGAGCCTTTTGTGTCCATCACGTCTGATCCAGCTCTCAAAAACCAGACGGTCGCCTGCTGAGAGGATTTCATCCACCATCATCCTGCTACTGATGTTAATTCACCAGGTTTTTTTCTTGTTAGTTTTTAATGATTTTTAATTTATTCCAAATATTGTTTCTGTTTTATGTTTGTTCAAAAGTTGAGTTATTAAATAAGAATGTTTGAGATCACGTTGCTGAAGTTGAATTGTTTTCTACATGAAGTCTTTACTTGTGATCTTGATGCAATAGGGCAACATGCAATAAGCATACTCCTATATCACCTTAGCACTTTACACAAACTCAATAAAGCACACGCACTTTAATCCAACGTCCTTTTTCTTTTTACGTTTTCCTGTGAATCACTGCTCCGTCTCAATGCTTCTCAGCTTCTTGTTCATGTGATCTGTTTTATGAAGCAACACTGTGCCCAAGCCAAATTTCCCTTCAGGGACAATAAAATGAATGACCATGTGAAGAGGTTACCAGAGGTCACATGGTAGAAAAAACACTAGTGTGGAAAATCAATCAATAAACTCTGCACACAGATGAACGGCGTAAGCCATATATACATATACACACTGAACAAAATTATAAAGGCAACCATTTAGTTTTTGCCCCCACTCATCATGAGCTGAACTCAAAGATCTAAGACTTTCTCTATGTACACAAAATGCCTATTTCTCTCTAATATTGTTCACAAATCTGTCAAAATCTGTGTTAGTGAGCACTTCTCCTTTGCAGAGATAAACCATCCACCTCACAAGTGTGGCATATCAAGATGCTGATCAGACAGCATGGGTACTGCACAGGTGTGCCTTAGGCTGGCCACAATAAAAGGCCTTAGGCTGGCCACAATAAAAGGCCTTAAGCTTGATTTATACTCCTGCGTAGGGTCTACGTGCGTCTAATGTGTTGAATTTTGCTGGCCGAGAAGGCTAACTTCCGGTTTAGCCCTCCGCTAACGTGAATGGGGGTAAAATTGTATGCGTGCGTCTTGTGTAGCCTTTTCAAATGTTATCGACCGAGTGGATTACATTCTGATAGTGAAACAACTCATTTCGCTTGGGTTGTGACGGTCAAATATATTGATCCACGGTGTTACAGCCGCTGTTTTGGCCACTAGTAAAAGTTACTTCACAGCACAGGAACTTCCTGTTGGCTCGGAGGCATTGCGAGGCTACCCAGCCGACCAATCACGAGCTTAGGGTCTGCGTCGACGTGTAGTTACGTTTTTGAGGAGGTGCACATCGGTGACGGCGTAGGGTAGGAGGCTACGCAGAGGCTACGCCGTTGATTTGACGCAGAAGTATAAATTGCACTTTAGGCTGGCCACAATAAAAGGCCACTCTAAAATGTGCAGTTTCACTGTCTTGGGAGGGTCAGTATCTGGTGTGACCACCATTTACCTCACGCAGTGAAACACATCTCCTTCGCATAGAGTTGATCAGGTTGGTCCACTCCTCTTCAATGACTGTGCGAAGTTGCAGTCAGGTTGAGCATGCAGATGAGCTTCCCTGAGACGGTTCCTGACAGTTTGTGCAGAAGTTCTTTGGTTATGCAAACCGACTGTTGCAGCAGCTGTCCGGGTGGCTGGTCTCAGATGATCTTGGAGGTGAAGATGCTGGATGTGGAGGTCCTGGTCTGGTGTGGTTACACATGGTCTGTGCTTGTGAGGCCGGTTGGATGTACTGCCAAATCCTCTGAAACGTCTTTGGAGACGGCTTATTGTAGAGAAATGAACATTCAATTCACGGGCAACAGCTCTGGTAGACATTCCTGCAGTCAGCATGCCAACTGCACGCTCCCTGAAAACTTGTGACATCAATGGCATTGTGCTGTATGATGGAACTGCACATTTTGGAGTGGCCTTTTATTGTGGCCAGCCTAAGGCCTTTTTATTGTGGCCAGCCTAAGGCCTTTTTATTGTGGCCAGCCTAAGGCCTTTTATTGTGGCCAGCCTAATGCACACCTGTGTAATCCCCATGCTGTCTGATCAGCATCTTGATAAGTCACACCTGTGAGGTGGATGGATTATCTCGGCAAAGTGCTCACTAACACAGATTTTGACAGATTTGTGAACAATATTTGAGAGAAATAGGCCTTTTGCGTACATAGAGAAAGTCTTAGATCTTTGAGTACAGGTCATGATGAATGGGGGCAAAAACAAAAGTGTTGCGTTTATAGTTTTGTTCAGTGTAGATGTGCAGACTTTGATTCCATGTGATATATCGGAATCATCACACAGGACAAGGTCACGAGACAAATCTAAGGAGCCACAAAATGTCAACTCAAATTTTATCAATCAGTGTCATAATTCCTGTTATTGATCACTAGCTTCAGATTTTACACCTTAATATGAAGCAGACATGTTTTCATCAGTGGAGGTTAAAACAGCCGTCAGGTTTTATTTGTACAACAACCCAAAGGCAGTAAAATATATACCATAAAACACCTGATTATGTTCAGTGAGTTTTAGTTTTATACGTTTTTACAGTAAGTAGGAGAAGATCTGCGATGGGACGTCCACCCACCGTCCACCCACCTTTTTTAAGAGAAGTGGACGTTTAGAGTAATGGTTCTCAAAGTAGGGTCCGGGGACCCCCATCAAGGACCCCTGGGGGAAAGGGGAAGCATTTATTTTCACTATAATCCCATCGATAAGTAACAAGGGGGTCTAATGTGTTTCAGGGTCAGGGGTCCTTGACATGAAAAAGTTTGGGAACCACTGGAGTCAAAGCTCAGCAGTGAGGTCAAAGGTCACAGAAGGGGTTACATCTATCTCATTAATCTACGGTAATTCAAGTTAGCTAGCTAGTTAGCATTTCTACAATACGCTGACTGGTCCGTTTCAAACCCAGCTGACGTTTCCATGTGAAATAAACACAGAAACAGAAGAGCTGTGCTGTAAAACCCATGACCAGAAAAGTAAAGTAAGATCAAAGTAAAATGTAGACGTGCAGTTAAAAAATACAAAGAACTTGTAACCACTAAAATGAATCACAGCCTCAGAATTACAGATGGTACCGTGATGCAGCCGAAACCCCGACGTTTACACCAAAGCTGTTAAAGTGAACGGTCTCGGGTTTCCGCAGTGATATCTCACTGGAATTATGGGTACACAACATTAAGTACCAGCAGTCTCGTCGGGAGGGTTATGAGGACGTCATGTCAGGTCTACCTGACTCTCTACAGGGTTACAGGAACTTCGTGTTTACAAAAACACAACATTACAACGACAGCATCACGTCGCACTGGGGTGTCACAAGAACCGATACCAGGTCGATACCGAAATTCTGAAAACATGTCGGTAATCACGCTGACACACGCAGAGACAGCTCCAAGAAGGAACGCAGTAAGAGTCGTGTATGGAAGGACTTTGCATTAACAGTATTTTAGTTTGCGAAAGCTGGTATTACTGCTTCGCCTGGCCGATACATGACGTTCTACGGGTCCATCGCGTCCTGCAGGAAGGTAATGAGGACATGACATCCTATCGGTGTTTCCAGGTATGTGATGTCATGTTGAGATGAGTCCAGGGACACGACGTTCTGTCAGGAGCATTATGCGGACAGAAGGCCCTGCCGAGATGATTATAGGTACAGGACCTCCTGCTGGGATTGTGGGGATACAGTCCTGCAGCACATGGCATCATGCCACGATTTTCAGTGGTGAACAACATCCTGCAGGATTCGGGGTGCGTGACGTCATGTCTGGAGGATTAGGAGGACGAGAGGTCACGCTGTTATCAGAGCTGCCACAAGTTTACCATCTGGACCCAGAACCCTTTTTTCACACAGCGAAAGTTGGATCGTGTCCAGCTTGGAGTCACAAACCACCTGGTGTACATGTGGAGAACAAACCATCAGAAATACTGTGAAAAGGTCCAAACATGTTCAGAAATGCCTGCATAGATCCAGTCGTGCTGAGGGCTGAGTTCTGTCAACAAATGTGAAAACCAGCACTTCCCCCCGTCCCCGGCGATGCCCTCAGCTGTTGGACGGCTGTTCTGGTTTCAGTCGGATGGCCCAGGAGTTGGCAGATACGATGTCTCCCCGTCGATGGATGCGACAGGTGTAGACGCCCTCGTTGAACTCGTTGGCGAGAATGCGGAGGTCTCGGTCCTTCATGATGATGTAACCAGGGATGGAGGTCAGGATCTGCTCGCCGTCTTTATACCAGCTGGAGGAAGGAAAAGAGATTGGGTTTCAGGTTGTTGTTCACTAATTCATTCTTAAATCACTGTTAGGCGACTGTCTTGTGTTCACATTAAAGGGCACAATACTTCCTCTCCTGGTTTCAACATGACGTCAACTCTGCGAACTCCTGACGGGCTCGGCCACACCGAGCCACTGCTGACACTCCGGCCCCACCCCCTTCAGCTCTGGCAAACCAATCATGTCGCCACAGACTCCAGAGGTTTACCCGTCATCTCTCCTGAAGCTTTTTTGACTTCTGTGCTGGAATCTTTTTTGTTGATGGACTGACACCTTCAAATCCTGCACTACCGCTCGCTGACTGAAGCAAAACTCGATGCTTCTGTGGAGCCTCGTCTGTGGAAGACTGCACCTTAGCCCGCCTAGCTAGCTAGGTTTGCTTTTATTTGAGGTCAGATTTGTGTTCTGCCCGCCGACATACTCACAGCTACAACATGACATCAGACGGCTGCATATCATCAACGAGGATGAACTAATCCTGGACAATGAAATTTCACGTTTTCATAGTCGACGTTGGAAATAAATTGTTGTAAACTGAACCTCTTTTTAAGGTTTTGAACTTTTGCCCTCTGACGTCTGAAGACATCATCTGGGACTCAGGATACTTTTTAATGAACACAGTCATTAGTTGCAGCCACACATTGATCCATTCATTCGATCCCGTTTGGTTTTCATGTTTCATCAGGCCTCAGTATTGATCAGCTGACCTGACTTTGGGCGGCGAGCGGGGGTTTTTGGTTCCACAGCGAAAACCCACCACCTTCCCCCGGGGAACCATCTTGACCTTGACGTTGGCCGGAGGCGGCGTTGGTGTGGTCACCGCTTCCAGAGGCTCTGGAAGACAGGAAATGAGAGTCACACCAGAGACGGTTAGACAAACCTCAGAGAGAGCATCAGGTTTCTCAAGGCTGCAGCGGGGAACTGACTCGACCGTCCAACAGCAACCCGTCTCACCGTAGCAGAGGTCACAGCGCCGAGGACAGTTCTTCTTCATGAAGGTCTTCCTCCGCTCACAGAAGCCGAGTCGAGCCCACGGATCACAGACTCTCTTCTTATCCAGACAACCTGCAGACAAACCGCTGTCAGCTTTACTTCAGTAAACGTAGCAGTACCCCACAGAAGGTACAAGTACAAGTCCTGCATTTAAAACTTTACCTAAGCAGAAGCACGGCTTTATTAAGAGTCAGTGTTACACTACTCCATCACAGATTGTTTTATCACAATATTGTTACTAATAACTTGGACGCAGCATTTTAAGGATCCAGCAGGTTAATTTTTTTATGTACTGTTGGGTTGTTCTTAAAGAGGTCAGATTCTGCTCATTTCCAGGTTCGTAGTTTTATTTTGGGGTTGTACCCGAGCAGGTTTACATGATTTCATTTAAAAAGACACACCATGTGTTTGTCTGCACATCGCTGCAGCTCCTCTTCTCACCCCTTGTGCTAACGAGCAAAGGATCTCACTTCTATATGATCTTTGTTTGGAGCTGCACGTGCTCAGTACCTAGCAAAGGACTACTAGCCAATCAGAAGCAGAATAGGGCGGGTCCTGACAAGCTGGTATCCTTGGCTTCGGCTTCTAATTCGGTTCAAACCCCGGTTGCCCCGGCCTTTCTGCTTTTCTGTGTGGAGTTTGCATGTTCTCTCCGGGTGCTCCGGCTTCCTCCCACCAGACATGCTAGGTCGATTGGTGACCCTAAATTGTCCTTAGGTGTGAGCGTGAGTGGTTGTTTGTCTATGTGTGGCCCTGCGTACCCTGCCTTTCGCCTGATGCCAGGCAAGGGCTGGGATTGGCTCCAGCCCCCCCCCCTGTCCAGGGTGTACCTGTACGCAGGATAAGCGGTTGACGATGGATGGATGGATATCTTATTACTTTCCTGTACTGAATGGTTTATAGGTGACGACTTTATCTACTTCATCTCTGTAAAGAACAAAATATAAATAAATGTGTATTTAGGCTCCTACATGATAAAAATGTTGTTGTTTTTTTTTGTTCCTGAAATCCAGCCTGAATCCAGCCTCCTGTTGGGATCAGGATCAGGATCATCCGGATTTTTTGGATCAAAGGGATCCCAGTCCTACTAAAAACACCACAAACTGAAGGTTTGATCCAGATCAAACCCAGGACAGGATCAGGTGATCTGATCTGATTTCAGAATCCTTTTTTTCTTTTGAACAACCCATTTTCAAGATTTGATCCAATCTCATCAGATTAGTTATGAACATCCGGTGTCTCTCTCTCCTTGCTCCTCTGTCTCCTTCTGTTCAGTGTAGCTTGTATTTGCTCTGTCTCCAAAGTCACATGTGTTTGTTGCTGCTTGACATTCCTGTCTGTAACTCTGAACCTGATTTTGGACTTGAGGAGTTTTACTTCATCACTGTTTGGATTTTCTTTTTAAGGTTCACCTAGTCTAGACTACTTATCATTTTGGATTTGCCCCCCCCCCCCCCCCCCCCCCCCCTTACCGTAGAGCCTCTGGATGCCCCATACGTCGTCCTGGGCGATGTTCCTCTGGCCGGTGTAGGTGGCGTTGGGATGCATCAGAGCCTGAGGGTCTCTGGAGTGCCACAGGCCGAGAGCGTGGCCGATCTCGTGAGCCGCCACCTGGACCAGGTCGTTCAACCACACACCTGCAGAGTCACAGAAAACACCTGGAGTGTTAGAAGAAGAACAACCACCTGACAGATAATCTTCTTTTCAACAAACACAGGAGAGAAACTGTTCGGATCAGGTGGTACTCACATTACTGCAGTACAGTTACCTTGTTTCCAGCTGAACCTGGACTTGCCGAGGATCCAGAACTCGTGGTTGTCGAAGTGGATTTCTCCTCGTGGCGGCAGGAAGGCGTGAGCCAGCTCGCCGTTCAGGCCGTCAAAACACGGGTGGAGTGGAGACCACCAGCAGTCAGTGTGGTTGAAGGTGTAGAAACCTAACGCACACATAGAAGTTTTCACAACCATGAGACCACACTAACCTCAACACGACCGTGGAGGTCCAATGAGCCAGAAGAGACTCTGAACCTGTCCAGGTCACACTGAGGGGCACAACAGGTCCTGACTGTTGGTCGTATCGGTTCATTTCTGAGGTTTTAAACTAAACTTCTGGCCGTACCTTACACAATCTGTATTTTATTTTAACTCCTCCCCCTCGCCTTCTGCCTACCAATGGTAATGTCAGCGGTGGCGTTGCCGTCAGTAACCTCAGTGAAGCTCAGTGGTGACACGTCACTCCACTTGGTGAAGGCAATGCTGATGGCCTTCCTGGTGTCCTCCACATTAAGGGTGTTGGGATACTTTGTGATCCTGAAGAGACAGAGAGACAGAGACACAAAGAGACAGAGACACAAAGAGACAGAGACACAAAGAGAGAGAGAAAAAGATACAAAGTGACAGAGACACAAAGATGCAAATGGACAGAGACACAAAGATACAAAGAGACATAGACACAAAGATGCAAAGGGACAGAGACACAAAGATACAAAGAGAGAGAAAAAGATACAAAGAGACAGAGACACAAAGATGCAAAAGGACAGAGACACAAAGATACAAATAGACACAGACACAAAGATGCAAAGGGACAGATACACAAATACAGAGAGAGAGACACACAAAGAGAGATACACACAAAGAGACAGAGACACAAAGATGCAGAGGGACAGAGACACAAAGATACAAAGAGACAGAGACACACAAAGAGACAGAGACACAAAGATGCAGAGGGACAGAGACACAAAGAGACAGAGACACACACAAAGACAGAGATACAAAGAGACAGACACACACAGAGACAGAGACACACACAAAGAGACAGAGACACAAAGAGACAAATAGAAAGACAAATAGAAAAGGAGACAAGAGCCACAAAGAGACACAAAAAGACAAAGAGACAGAGAGGTTGGTGAATGGATCTCTGACCTTCACCTGTGTGTGATGTCATGTTTTAGGGCTGACCTCCACCTGTGTGTGTGATGTCATGTTTTAGGGCTGACCTCCACCTGTGTGTGTGATGTCATGTTAGGGCTGACCTCCACCTGTGTGTGTGATGTCATGTTTTAGGGCTGACCTCCACCTGTGTGTGTGATGTCATGTTTTAGGGCTGACCTCCACCTGTGTGTGTGATGTCATGTTTTAGGGCTGACCTCCACCTGTGTGTGATGTCATGTTTTAGGGCTGACCTCCACCTGTGTGTGTGATGTCATGTTAGGGCTGACCTCCACCTGTGTGTGATGTCATGTTAGGGCTGACCTCCACCTGTGTGTGATGTCATGTTAGGGCTGACCTCCACCTGTGTGTGTGATGTCATGTTAGGCTGACCTCCACCTGTGTGTGATGTCATGTTAGGGCTGACCTCCACCTGTGTGTGATGTCATGTTAGGGCTGACCTCCACCTGTGTGTGTGATGTCATGTTAGGGCTGACCTCCACCTGTGTGTGTGATGTCATGTTTTAGGGCTGACCTCCACCTGTGTGTGTGATGTCATGTTTTAGGGCTGACCTCCACCTGTGTGTGATGTCATGTTTTAGGGCGGTGTCTCCACCTGTATGTGATGTTGTGGTGAGTCCACTTGTGTCCCACGGGGTTGATGGCGTAGCGTCTGTGTCTCGTTCCTCCAAGTGTCTCCATCACTCTGCTGCTGCAGGAAGTCTAAAAAAACACAAAGCACATGACAGGATGTTGAACCAATCAGCAGCCTCCGAGCTGAGTGCGGAGCAGCTGCAGTTCCTTTAACATCCACTAGGTGTCGCTGTGAGCTCTACAGTAAAGATGTCAGTGACTGAAGGTTAGCGACCGTGTTGAGAAAGAGACAGAGGCCGGAAGACGCCAACTACGACTCCCAGGGTACATTTCACTAACCAACAGCCAATCACAGAGCTTCCTGTCCTGTGGCGCGCTGAGAAACAACCTGCACTTTAAAATCACACTCGACGGGTTTTGCGCTTACCTGTGACGACAAAGTGTTTTTAATTCACCATAACTCTCATTCACACCTCTGACTCTGACGGCAGCCGACGCTCATGGGAAATGTAGTCTTAAGACACAAAAGAAGTGAAAGAGAAGACCTTCCTCTGAAAACACCAGAAGAAGAAATCAGAGTTCACAGAGAGCGGAACAGAGTGATGAGTTTGGGGGTTTTGAGACGTGGCAGCAGATTCAGGACAGATGTGGAACCCTTTCTTTCATCTGCTGCTCCTCCTCCTCCTCCTCTCAGATATCTGTCACCCACATGAGAACCTCCCGCCCCTCCTCAAACTGAAACAGTGCTGTTCTCTGTTTACTGACGATAAAGATTTGAAGTACTTCCTGTTCTGTCTCTAAACATCTGTAAACCAGAGGTGCCAGACGGGATGAAGTTAAACTCTGAGAGAGAAGAAACAGCTCAGAAAACGACATTAAAGATGTTCACGCTAATAAAAACGAAGAAACATCCTGGTTTACATTAATGATGAAGAGTAAGAATAAAAACAGTACAACAGTCACAGGATAGTTTTCTTTCTGCAATGAGTACTTTTTTTTAAAGCAGGTACTTTTATAGTAGAAGAAGTTTAAATTGAAGATTTCTATTTTTAGCGAGAGTATCTGTACTTTTACCGTTTCCAACCAATCAGAGTCCTTGTGATTCAGACAGTGACTTGAGTACAGGATCAATAAATCAGTAACTATCTGACAATCTGATTACATGTTCAGACACAGAGAGCTGAGGGGCCAAGCTGCCAAAGGGCCACACAGCAGAGGGGCCACTCAGATTAAAATAAAAATACATGAATACTTATTTATTATCTTTATATTAATGTTCTTGTCATATTTTATTGATGCTCAGTGATTCTTTTCATTATTGATTAGTCTAGATTTTCTCTTATTGATGCATCTAAATGTGATGTGTAATGATTTGACAGGGACGAAGCACGTTAATGAACATCATTATAAAGAAACACTTCGGAGTTTGGCAATAACAATAATTTCACTCGATGTGTAAAACAAAAATTACAAATGGCAATAAACAACTACAGGATTCACAAATAGCACAGTGGGAAGCTGGTGCTGTAAATCATTTGTAAGCAGCTGTTTTCTAAACATATTCTCTGTCACGGAATCACTTCATGCTCACAGACTTGATGTGTCCTCTGAACATCTCCAGCAGAACTTCTGATTAAAGGCTTGAACAACATGAATCACCCATAAATGAACTTATTGATTGATCAGCTGCGTGTTGGACTCTGCAGAGCTTCACTGATAAACTGACCTTCATCATCACCATCATCATCATCACCATCAGCAGCAGAGGGGGGTCCATGATGGGAGCTGGACTCTACACACTCCGACTCATGACCCGCCCGTCACTCGGTCAGTGCGCGTGCCATTAGAGATTCCGCGTGTCCAGAGAAAACGTGTGCACGCAAAGATTAACGCAGTGACTCCAGGTTTCCTCAGATCCTTGTGGGTCCAGAAGAACCGACCCGGAGAACCGACCCGGAGACACGGTACAGCCGCAGCGCGTCCGGATCCGAGCCGGTTTTGAAAAGTTCCTGCTGTCTCCAAGTCTCTGTCCGGAGGTGACGCGGGTAGAGCAGGTTCTGGACCTGGTCCCGTCCTGCTCGACTCTGGAACAAACTGAGGGAACTTCCCGGACAGTGCGCTCGCTGCTGCAGAGGGGCAGGTCCGGGGGGGCGGGGTCAGGTGTGTGTGTGTGAGCGGTGTCCGTTTACACTGTGAATGTGGAGTTTAACCCTTCAGCTTCCGAATAAAACAAGTTAACTTCAGTATTAAAATAATTTTTATGTTTTGATAAGGAAATTATTGTCTTCTGTTTGTTCTGGATTTAAGCAGCAGATAAACTAACCCAGGCATGAGGTTCTGCTTGTGGCCTCTGGGGGCCCGTTCAGGGCCACAGGTAGGGCCACCCCGAGGTGTTTTCCTACCACCAGCAGTCCAGATGTGCACCGTTTGTCTTGTCTCTCCTCAGAACATCTGTCCAAACAGCCTGCAGAGCCGCTGCCACCTCCAACACTGCTGATGGTGTTTTCACGTGGCCGGGTTCACCAGGGCCTCGTGCACCTGGTGTTTGTAGTCCAGGGCCTCGTGCACCTGGTGTTTGTAGTCCAGGGCCTCGTGAACCTGGTGTTTGTAGTTCATTCATCATCATTTGAAAAAGAGTTTTCTCCCTTCAGTCACCAGAGAAGTGAGCTGTACACATTAAGAATTTCAGATAAATGTCCTTTCACGAAGTCTGTCACCCGCCTCCCAGATACACGTCCAGCAGGGGGCGCTACTGAGATAGATAGATAGATAACTCACAACATTAACCACTAGTTTTATTTTGAAAGTCTAACCAGACGTTGCATGTTAATTGTTGCTAACTACATTGACCACGGAGCCATAAACGTCGACAAACTGCTGCTAAAAGGTACCCAGGGCGTTAAGCGACGCCAAGGGTCTGACCAGGCGTCCATATGTGACGGGTTCAGACATCACACAACAGAAAACAGTTTTCCTCCCTCAGCTTCTCTCTCGTCCTTCTCGTCTTTGGATGTTGGATGAAGTCCCTGGATGACTTCAATTTGCTTCAGGGTGCAGCCCCCGACAAAATGTGCATCCAGTCTCGACCACGATTGACTTTCATGTAACCACGGCATCATTCACTTCCTGTCTGACCGTCCAGACCCGTCCACCTTCTTCACCATCACAGTCCAGAACAAGACTCACCAGACTCTCTGGGCTGGACCTGCAGACTCCATGAAAACCAGTATCAGAAGCCTCCCTGGCTGATTTCGCTCTGATGGACCAGATGGCTCATGGGCTCCAACATTTACAGGTCTTCAGGTCCACCTGAGTCCTAATAACTGACCCGGCCTGTGACCTCAGTCAAAAGTCATTGGTTCATGTTTCAGTAGGTTTTCCTCAGGTCTGCTTCAGATCTAGTCCAAAATGTTGGACTCATGGAAACCTGCATGCACTACTCCCAACCCCAGTTGGGATCTTATTCACCTCTGGTCTCTCTGGACCTTTTTGACTACCTCGGGAACCGCTCTACGAAGGGTACGTTCGCCAGGTTCAGTCGCCATTCAATAACATCCCAAGTCCAGGTCAGCAGCCCCACGCCCCCTTCATTAAAACCCCACCCCAAACTCCACTTGAGTCCAAATCTGAGAGAGAGACCAGGAGGCAATCACACCTGGTCTGAACTAGATCAGAGGATAATTAGACCCAAAGCACGACGTGATCAGGGCTGATGAAGAGTCCACATGGAGCCATTCAGGCATCAGATTAGACTGGATGTAACTGGAACCAGGGTCAGTCTCAGATACTAGGAACCAAGTGGACCCATGAAGACTCATTTAATTGTCAGGTGGTGGAAAGAAAATTACATTCCTGCTGTGGGGGAGGCAGAGGACCAAAAGGACGCCTAAACCGTCATTCTTCCATATTTTACTACTGTTTCCATCAAACGTTTCACTTTTACTGATATGCATTTGATTTATTTGTGCAGGTTTCCGGTCTGAGGTGTGAAAGGAGTTTGTGGACGAACAGAAACAGACTGGATGAAGAAACGCTGCCGTCCATGAAGCAACAACTGGAAGTGAAGAAAGCATGCAGCGATGAGGAGGCCGTGACCTTCCTCACATTAACACATGAAACTAACGGAAAGGTCTGATGCCGTCATGCTCTCCAAGTGGTTTTCTACCGTTTGAGCTTTGACTGCAGCTCTCTTAACGATGTCGTCCCGCTCTGTCCTCTTCTTCTTCTGCGATGTTTAAAGGCCTCTTGGTCAGGTTTCGGAAAAGAGGGTTTGGGATAAAATTTTAAATATAATAAAACATTATTAAACTCCAAACATGTCACCAATTTCCTTCACACGGAACTCAAACCTCCTGAGTGAAAGTCCTGAGTTTACTGGACTCATCCATCCATCCCAACACCTCCTTATATGGACTTTGCCGCTCTTTTCACTTCTTCTGCCACTGGAGGTCGCGGCCTGACTAAAAACCTAAATACATTTCATAATAAGTTGCTGCATGATGTACTTGGACGGCCGTCTCTCTGCTGAGAAGGTGGTTATAGTATAATGTACACACAGTGTATACCGTGTGTTTACATGTACATGCAGCGGATGGAACAAGCTTTAGCTCGCAGTTTCTTCTTCCGCAGATTGGGCTGTAATCCGGCTGCTTTTCATTCACTGTTACAGTCTGAATCTTGATTAGTCAGCCTGAAGTCATTTCTGCAGGAAGACGACAGGAAGACAAAGCTGCTGATGGCCGTTCATTTAAAGACTGAACTAATCTGAAAATAGAAAAGAGTCATTATTGCAGCCTCATTGCCCCCCTTATTGCCTGCATTGTTGTGTTGTTTGTTGTGTTGTTTATCAGCCGCCCACACTCGGCCCGCGGTCACCTTCACTCTGACAAACTGCCTGCAGAGGCATCTTTCACAGGAAGTCATCATATGTGCATGTTAAGCAGGCCGGCGCTCATTAAAGCTGCATCGTGTTCTGAATGAAGTTTGAATGTTGGCAGCTGAGCGGCCTGGCAGACTCCCATCATGCACTGCAACACCGCTCTGACTCTCAGATCAATACCTCGACAGAAACCCAACAGCAGGACTTTGAAAAGATTATTAATATGATCCAAGCGCCGACGTTATTGATCTTTTGTCTCGTCTAACGCGGTGAAGCTCAACCTGCACTTTGATTTGATCGGTTTGATCAGAGGGGACGAGGATCTAACGTCGTCTATCAATCGCTTAGATATTGATCAGAATCTGATCTGACGTCAGCACATTGACCTGTATAGCTTCACTTTGTCTCAGATCTTCACGTCTGTGTTTGGGACCTGGTTAGCTTAGCTTAGCATAAAGACTGGAAGCAGGGGGAAACTGCTAGCATGGCTCGGCCCGAAGGGAACAGAACCCACCTGCAGCTCCGTGATGAACAGGATCTATGTGGGGAACCAGGGAGGAGTTTGTTCTGTTGTCATGAAGGAATCAGCTGAAATGAATCCTGTAAACCATCTGACGCTCACTGATGACCTCATCAGAAAGGGGTGTGCCACAGAGCAGCAGGTGCTACAGAGCCAGGTAGCACCTGCTGCTCTGCGGCTTTGCAGGAGTATCCCATCATGCTTCAGTGTTCCTGGCCGGGGTCCCTTGGCCCCCGTCGGCCTCCTGGCAGCCGTCCCACCGACCTTGAGGCCGGAGCGTCGGGCTCCAGGCGGCGTGTTGCCCAGAGAGAGAAGCAGAGAGACGGAGGAGGAGACGGACTTTCAGCCGGAGCTGAAGGACGAGGATTTAATTACACCTCTGTCCATTCACCTGTCCATCACACACACACACACACACACACACACACTGAACACACACACACACACACACTGAGCACACACACTGAACACACACACACACTGAACACACACACACACTGAACACACACACACACACACACACACTGAACACACACACTGAGCACACACACACACACACACACTGAACACACACACACACACACACACTGAACACACACACACTGACACACACACACACACACACACACACACACACTGAACACACACACACACACACACACACACACACTGAACACACACACTGAGCACACACACACACACACTGAACACACACACACACACACACACTGAACACACACACACTGAACACACACACACACACACACTGAGCACACACACACTGAACACACACACACACTGAACACACACAAACTGAGCACACACACACACACACACACACACACACTGAACACACACACACACTGAACACACACACACACACACACACACACACACACTGAACACACACACACTGAACACACACACACTGAGCACACACACACTGAGCACACACATCGTGGTGGGGACCCGTCAGCTCCTAACGCAGGACCCTCAAGCGGCCCTTTAAACTTGAGCAGCAATGTTGGTCCCCATGAAGCTGCCGGACCCCACAAGTATAGTGGAATCCTGGTTTTTGGACCCCACGAATATGATAAACAAGACACACACACAAAAACACACGCACTGTACATACACGCCGGTCAGCAGGTTCCCACATCTTCACCTCATCTTGTTTCCAAGGAGACGAAAACAAACCGTCTGTTTTTAAAGGCTGCAGGTCGTCATGACAACTGGCAGCGACCAAAAATCCCAAACTGTCTGTTTTTACAGGCTGCGACGTGTCAGAGGTCAGAGGTCACCAACACAAGTGTTCTGTTTTTATTCTTGTTGTTTTAAAATATAGATTTTCTTCACTGACAGAAACATTAAAAAAGAATCCGGTCTGGTTTCGGGTTAAAGACCTGGTTCACCTGCTGGTTCACCTGCTGGTTCACCTGCTGGTTCACCTGCTGGTTCACCTGCTGGTTCACCTGCTGGTTCACCTGCTGGTTCACCTGCTGGTTCCTGGTATGTTGGATCGTAGGACTGAAGGCAGCTGCTGGTTCACCTGCTGGTTCCTGGTAGGTTGGGTCGTAGACTGAAGGCAGCTGCTGGTTCACCTGCTGGTTCCTGGTAGGTTGGGTCGTAGACTGAAGGCAGCTGCTGGTTCACCTGCTGGTTCCTGGTATGTTGGATCGTAGACTGAAGGCAGCTGCTGGTTCACCTGCTGGTTCCTGGTAGGTTGGGTCGTAGACTGAAGGCAGCTGCTGGTTCACCTGCTGGTTCCTGGTAGGTTGGGTCGTAGACTGAAGGCAGCTGCTGGTTCACCTGCTGGTTCCTGGTATGTTGGATCGTAGACTGAAGGCAGCTGCTGGTTCACCTGCTGGTTCCTGGTATGTTGGATCGTAGGACTGAAGTCAGCTGCTGGTTCACCAGCTGGTTTCTGGTATGTTGGGTCGTAGACTGAAGGCAGCTGCTGGTTCACCTGCTAGTTCATCTGCTGGTTCACTGGCTGGTTCCTGGTATGTTGGGTCGTAGGTCTGAAAGCAGCTGCTGGTTCACCTGCTAGTTCATCTGCTGGTTCACCGGCTGGTTCACTGGTATGTTGGATCATAGACTGAAGGCAGCAACTGGTTCACCTGCTGGTTCACCTGCTGGTTCACCTGCTGGTTCACCGGCTGGTTTCTGGTATGTTGGATCGTAGGACTGAAGGCAGCTGCTGGTTCACCTGCTTGTTCACCTGCTGGTTCCTGGTAGGTTGGGTCGTAGACTGAAGGCAGCTGCTGGTTCACCTGCTGGTTCACCTGCTGGTTCCTGGTAGGTTGGGTCGTAGACTGAAGGCAGCAGCTGGTTCACCTGCTGGTTCACCGGCTGGTTCACCTGCTGGTTTCTGGTATGTTGGATCGTTGGACTGAAGTCAGCTGCTGGTTCACCTGCTGATTCACTGGCTGGTTCACCTGCTGGTTCCTGGTATGTTGGGTTGTAGACTGAAGTCAGCTGCTGGTTCACCTGCTGATTCACTGGCTGGTTCACCTGCTGGTTCCTGGTATGTTGGATCGTAGACTGAAGGCAGCTGCTGGTTCACCGGCTGGTTCCTGGTATGTTGGATCGTAGGACTGAAGGCAGCTGCTGGTTCACATGCTGGTTCCTGGTATGTTGGATCGTAGACTGAAGGCAGCTGCTGGTTCACCTGCTGGTTCCTGGTATGTTGGATCGTAGACTGAAGGCAGCTGCTGGTTCACCTGCTGGTTCCTGGTATGTTGGATCGTAGGACTGAAGTCAGCTGCTGGTTCACCAGCTGGTTTCTGGTATGTTGGGTCGTAGACTGAAGGCAGCTGCTGGTTCACCTGCTAGTTCATCTGCTGGTTCACTGGCTGGTTCCTGGTATGTTGGGTCGTAGGTCTGAAAGCAGCTGCTGGTTCACCGGCTGGTTCACTGGTATGTTGGATCATAGACTGAAGGCAGCTACTGGTTCACCTGCTAGTTCACCTGCTGGTTCACCGGCTGGTTTCTGGTATGTTGGGTCATAGGACTGAAGGCAGCGGCTGGTTCACCGGCTGGTTCACTTGCTGGTTCCTGGTATGTTGGGTCGTAGGTCTGAAAGCGGCTGCTGGTTCACCGGCTGGTTCACTGGTATGTTGGATCATAGACTGAACGCAGCTGCTGGTTCACCTGCTGGTTCGCCGGCTGGTTCCTGGTATGTTGGGTCGTAGGTCTGAAAGCGGCTGCTGGTTCACCGGCTGGTTCACTGGTATGTTGGATCATAGACTGAAGGCAGCTGCTGGTTCACTGGCTGGTTCACCTGCTGGTTCCTGGTATGTTGGGTTGTAGACTGAAGTCAGCTGCTAGTTCACCTGCTGGTTTTTGGTATGTTGGATCGTAGACTGAAGGCAGCTGCTGGTTCCTGGTAGGTTGGGTCGTAGACTGAAGGCAGCTGCTGGTTCACCTGCTGGTTCCTGGTATGTTGGATCGTAGACTGAAGGCAGCTGCTGGTTCACCTGCTGGTTCCTGGTATGTTGGATCGTAGGACTGAAGTCAGCTGCTGGTTCACCAGCTGGTTTCTGGTATGTTGGGTCGTAGACTGAAGGCAGCTGCTGGTTCACCTGCTAGTTCATCTGCTGGTTCACTGGCTGGTTCCTGGTATGTTGGGTCGTAGGTCTGAAAGCAGCTGCTGGTTCACCTGCTAGTTCATCTGCTGGTTCACCGGCTGGTTCACTGGTATGTTGGATCATAGACTGAAGGCAGCAACTGGTTCACCTGCTGGTTCACCTGCTGGTTCACCGGCTGGTTTCTGGTATGTTGGATCGTAGGACTGAAGGCAGCTGCTGGTTCACCTGCTTGTTCACCTGCTGGTTCCTGGTAGGTTGGGTCGTAGACTGAAGGCAGCTGCTGGTTCACCTGCTGGTTCACCTGCTGGTTCCTGGTAGGTTGGGTCGTAGACTGAAGGCAGCAGCTGGTTCACCTGCTGGTTCACCGGCTGGTTCACCTGCTGGTTTCTGGTATGTTGGATCGTTGGACTGAAGTCAGCTGCTGGTTCACCTGCTGATTCACTGGCTGGTTCACCTGCTGGTTCCTGGTATGTTGGGTTGTAGACTGAAGTCAGCTGCTGGTTCACCTGCTGATTCACTGGCTGGTTCACCTGCTGGTTCCTGGTATGTTGGATCGTAGACTGAAGGCAGCTGCTGGTTCACCTGCTGGTTCCTGGTATGTTGGATCGTAGGACTGAAGGCAGCTGCTGGTTCACATGCTGGTTCCTGGTATGTTGGATCGTAGACTGAAGGCAGCTGCTGGTTCACCTGCTGGTTCCTGGTATGTTGGATCGTAGACTGAAGGCAGCTGCTGGTTCACCTGCTGGTTCCTGGTATGTTGGATCGTAGGACTGATGTCAGCTGCTGGTTCACCAGCTGGTTTCTGGTATGTTGGGTCGTAGACTGAAGGCAGCTGCTGGTTCACCTGCTAGTTCATCTGCTGGTTCACTGGCTGGTTCCTGGTATGTTGGGTCGTAGGTCTGAAAGCAGCTGCTGGTTCACCGGCTGGTTCACTGGTATGTTGGATCATAGACTGAAGGCAGCTACTGGTTCACCTGCTAGTTCACCTGCTGGTTCACCGGCTGGTTTCTGGTATGTTGGGTCATAGGACTGAAGGCAGCGGCTGGTTCACCGGCTGGTTCACTTGCTGGTTCCTGGTATGTTGGGTCGTAGGTCTGAAAGCGGCTGCTGGTTCACCGGCTGGTTCACTGGTATGTTGGATCATAGACTGAAGGCAGCTGCTGGTTCACCTGCTGGTTCGCCGGCTGGTTCCTGGTATGTTGGGTCGTAGGTCTGAAAGCGGCTGCTGGTTCACCGGCTGGTTCACTGGTATGTTGGATCATAGACTGAAGGCAGCTGCTGGTTCACTGGCTGGTTCACCTGCTGGTTCCTGGTATGTTGGGTTGTAGACTGAAGTCAGCTGCTAGTTCACCTGCTGGTTTTTGGTATGTTGGATCGTAGGACTGAAGTCAGCTGCTGGTTCACCGGCTGGTTCACTGGTATGTTGGATCATAGACTGAAGGCAGCTGCTGTTTCACTGGCTGGTTCACCTGCTGGTTCCTGGTATGTTGGGTTGTAGACTGAAGTCAGCTGCTAGTTCACCTGCTGGTTCCTGGTATGTTGGATCGTAGGACTGAAGTCAGCTGCTGGTTCACCGGCTGGTTCACTGGTATGTTGGATCATAGACTGAAGGCAGCTGCTGGTTCACTGGCTGGTTCACCTGCTGGTTCCTGGTATGTTGGGTTGTAGACTGAAGTCAGCTGCTAGTTCACCTGCTGGTTTTTGGTATGTTGGATCGTAGGACTGAAGTCAGCTGCTAGTTCACCTGCTGGTTTTTGGTATGTTGGATCGTAGGACTGAAGTCAGCTGCTGGTTCGCCGGCTGGTTTCTGGTATGTTGGATCGTAGGACTGAAGGCAGCTGCTGGTTCACCGGCTGGTTCCTGGTATGTTGGGTTGTAGACTGAAGGCAGCTGCTGGTTCACCGGCTGGTTTCTGGTATGTTGGGTTGTAGACTGAAGGCAGCTGCTGGTTCACCTGCTAGTTCATCTGCTGGTTCACCGGCTGGTTCCTGGTATGTTGGATCGTAGACTGAAGGCAGCTGCTGGTTCACCTGCTGGTTCCTGGTATGTTGGGTTGTAGACTGAAGGCAGCTGCTGGTTCACCTGCTAGTTCATCTGCTGGTTCACCGGCTGGTTCCTGGTGTTGGATCATAGACTGAAGGCAGCTGCTGGTTCACCTGCTGGTTCCTGGTATGTTGGGTCGTAGGTCTGAAAGCGGCTGCTGGTTCACCGGCTGGTTCACTGGTATGTTGGATCATAGACTGAAGGCAGCTGCTGGTTCACTGGCTGGTTCACCTGCTGGTTCCTGGTATGTTGGGTTGTAGACTGAAGTCAGCTGCTAGTTCACCTGCTGGTTTTTGGTATGTTGGATCGTAGACTGAAGGCAGCTGCTGGTTCCTGGTAGGTTGGGTCGTAGACTGAAGGCAGCTGCTGGTTCACCTGCTGGTTCCTGGTATGTTGGATCGTAGACTGAAGGCAGCTGCTGGTTCACCTGCTGGTTCCTGGTATGTTGGATCGTAGGACTGAAGTCAGCTGCTGGTTCACCAGCTGGTTTCTGGTATGTTGGGTCGTAGACTGAAGGCAGCTGCTGGTTCACCTGCTAGTTCATCTGCTGGTTCACTGGCTGGTTCCTGGTATGTTGGGTCGTAGGTCTGAAAGCAGCTGCTGGTTCACCTGCTAGTTCATCTGCTGGTTCACCGGCTGGTTCACTGGTATGTTGGATCATAGACTGAAGGCAGCAACTGGTTCACCTGCTGGTTCACCTGCTGGTTCACCGGCTGGTTCCTGGTATGTTGGATCGTAGGACTGAAGGCAGCTGCTGGTTCACCTGCTTGTTCACCTGCTGGTTCCTGGTAGGTTGGGTCGTAGACTGAAGGCAGCTGCTGGTTCACCTGCTGGTTCACCTGCTGGTTCCTGGTAGGTTGGGTCGTAGACTGAAGGCAGCAGCTGGTTCACCTGCTGGTTCACCGGCTGGTTCACCTGCTGGTTTCTGGTATGTTGGATCGTTGGACTGAAGTCAGCTGCTGGTTCACCTGCTGATTCACTGGCTGGTTCACCTGCTGGTTCCTGGTATGTTGGGTTGTAGACTGAAGTCAGCTGCTGGTTCACCTGCTGATTCACTGGCTGGTTCACCTGCTGGTTCCTGGTATGTTGGATCGTAGACTGAAGGCAGCTGCTGGTTCACCTGCTGGTTCCTGGTATGTTGGATCGTAGGACTGAAGGCAGCTGCTGGTTCACATGCTGGTTCCTGGTATGTTGGGTCGTAGACTGAAGGCAGCTGCTGGTTCACCTGCTGGTTCCTGGTATGTTGGATCGTAGACTGAAGGCAGCTGCTGGTTCACCTGCTGGTTCCTGGTATGTTGGATCGTAGGACTGATGTCAGCTGCTGGTTCACCAGCTGGTTTCTGGTATGTTGGGTCGTAGACTGAAGGCAGCTGCTGGTTCACCTGCTAGTTCATCTGCTGGTTCACTGGCTGGTTCCTGGTATGTTGGGTCGTAGGTCTGAAAGCAGCTGCTGGTTCACCGGCTGGTTCACTGGTATGTTGGATCATAGACTGAAGGCAGCTACTGGTTCACCTGCTAGTTCACCTGCTGGTTCACCGGCTGGTTTCTGGTATGTTGGGTCATAGGACTGAAGGCAGCGGCTGGTTCACCGGCTGGTTCACTTGCTGGTTCCTGGTATGTTGGGTCGTAGGTCTGAAAGCGGCTGCTGGTTCACCGGCTGGTTCACTGGTATGTTGGATCATAGACTGAAGGCAGCTGCTGGTTCACCTGCTGGTTCGCCGGCTGGTTCCTGGTATGTTGGGTCGTAGGTCTGAAAGCGGCTGCTGGTTCACCGGCTGGTTCACTGGTATGTTGGATCATAGACTGAAGGCAGCTGCTGGTTCACTGGCTGGTTCACCTGCTGGTTCCTGGTATGTTGGGTTGTAGACTGAAGTCAGCTGCTAGTTCACCTGCTGGTTTTTGGTATGTTGGATCGTAGGACTGAAGTCAGCTGCTGGTTCACCGGCTGGTTCACTGGTATGTTGGATCATAGACTGAAGGCAGCTGCTGGTTCACTGGCTGGTTCACCTGCTGGTTCCTGGTATGTTGGGTTGTAGACTGAAGTCAGCTGCTAGTTCACCTGCTGGTTCCTGGTATGTTGGATCGTAGGACTGAAGTCAGCTGCTGGTTCACCGGCTGGTTCACTGGTATGTTGGATCATAGACTGAAGGCAGCTGCTGGTTCACTGGCTGGTTCACCTGCTGGTTCCTGGTATGTTGGGTTGTAGACTGAAGTCAGCTGCTAGTTCACCTGCTGGTTTTTGGTATGTTGGATCGTAGGACTGAAGTCAGCTGCTAGTTCACCTGCTGGTTTTTGGTATGTTGGATCGTAGGACTGAAGTCAGCTGCTGGTTCGCCGGCTGGTTTCTGGTATGTTGGATCGTAGGACTGAAGGCAGCTGCTGGTTCACCGGCTGGTTCCTGGTATGTTGGGTTGTAGACTGAAGGCAGCTGCTGGTTCACCGGCTGGTTTCTGGTATGTTGGGTTGTAGACTGAAGGCAGCTGCTGGTTCACCTGCTAGTTCATCTGCTGGTTCACCGGCTGGTTCCTGGTATGTTGGATCGTAGACTGAAGGCAGCTGCTGGTTCACCTGCTGGTTCCTGGTATGTTGGGTTGTAGACTGAAGGCAGCTGCTGGTTCACCTGCTAGTTCATCTGCTGGTTCACCGGCTGGTTCCTGGTGTTGGATCATAGACTGAAGGCAGCTGCTGGTTCACCTGCTGGTTCCTGGTATGTTGGATCGTAGGACTGAAGTCAGCTGCTGGTTCACCAGCTGGTTTCTGGTATGTTGGGTCGTAGACTGAAGGCAGCTGCTGGTTCACCTGCTAGTTCATCTGCTGGTTCACTGGCTGGTTCCTGGTATGTTGGGTCGTAGGTCTGAAAGCAGCTGCTGGTTCACCTGCTGGTTCACTGGTATGTTGGGTCATAGGACTGAAGGCAGCGGCTGGTTCACCGGCTGGTTCACTTGCTGGTTCCTGGTATGTTGGGTCGTGGGTCTGAAAGCAGCTGCTGGTTCACCGGCTGGTTCACTGGCATGTTGGATCATAGACTGAAGGCAGCTGCTGGTTCACCTGCTAGTTCACCTGCTGGTTCACCGGCTGGTTTCTGGTATGTTGGGTCATAGGACTGAAGGCAGCGGCTGGTTCACCGGCTGGTTCACCGGCTGGTTTCTGGTATGTTGGGTCATAGGACTGAAGGCAGCGGCTGGTTCACCGGCTGGTTCACCGGCTGGTTTCTGGTATGTTGGGTCATAGGACTGAAGGCAGCGGCTGGTTCACTTGCTGGTTCCTGGTATGTTGGGTCGTAGGTCTGAAAGCAGCTGCTGGTTCACCGGGTGTTGTTGCTTTTCCTCTGAATGATTGTATAACTGTGATGTTCGTTAGTGACGTTGAGGATTATTGGTGGTGACAGACCTCCTTTTAAACAACAAACATATTTCACATGTTCTCTATTCTTCTTTAACATGATTTATATTTTATTGTCAATGTTATATTTCTGGTCCTGGACCTGCTTTATCTTATCTTATACACTGCTCAAATATATTAAGGGAAAACCTAAATTACACATCAGATCTCGATGAACAAAATAGTTGGAAGTTCAAAAACTTTACTGTACTTTGTAGAATTCGTTGAGTCAATGAAACCAAACTCACCAACTGGACCAGGAGGAACCCAGGACCCAACCCAGGACTCACTGCACCAGGAGGAACCCAGGGCCCAACCCAGGACTCACTGCACCAGGAGGAACCAAGGGCCCAACCCAGGACTCACTGCACCAGGAGGAACCAAGGGCCCAACCCAGGACTCACTGCACCAGGAGGAACCAAGGGCCCAACCCAGGACTCACTGCACCAGGAGGAACCAAGGGCCCAACCCAGGACTCACTGCACCAGGAGGAACCCAGGACCCAACCCAGGACTCACTGCACCAGGAGGAACCCAGGCTCCAAGGATATGCCTTCCCAGACCATCACGGACCCACCGCCAAACCATTTATGCTGGATCAGAGTCAAAGTTGGGATTGTTTTGGTGGACATCACCATATGACTAGGATGCTACTTGACGATGACCTTGGTGGCGTGCTAATGAACTGGTCAGCCTTAGCACACTGTGTTGTTGTTAACTACAACCTGCCAGGGGACTGCCGATGTGAATTAGCTTGAAGCTATAATTTGGTACGGTGCATCAAATGGAAACGTTTTTTGTTGTACATCTTTTACTGTATCCCGTCCCTTTTAAACAAATAAAGAAATGCTGATGATGCGGCAGGCAGCTTAAGGTTCACCACGTCGACCACAGATCCCCCTAGAGGACCTCGGACACATGGACGTCATTTTGACTTCACCAAATTTGATTCACAATAGCTTCTGCTTCCTGATTGGACAGATTGAGTTTACCTGACATGATGTTGTACTCTGATGATTAAAAGTTCCCTCAATGTTTCTGAGCAGTGGATTTTCTACTGACTGTTTGTTCTGCACCAAAACACCACAGCAGATCTCTGTATGCATGAACCATAGACTGTATATAAAGGTGTAAACCTACCTGGCAGTAAAGCTGATTCCGATTTCAGCCATTTATTTTATTCACCAAAGTACTTTTTACTCACATTTGGTGAGTGGCTTGTTTTGGACCCTGAAGTGTGCTTGAGCCAGAGGCTGAGTAGCTGAGCAACCTGCTCAGTGGGTTTTAGTATTTTAAATGTTTGTTTTGTATTCGGAGGGTTATGAAAAGTGGCCAGTAACTAGGTAAATTTACTCAAGCACAAATTAGAGGCCACTTTCTCCTTCTTCTCCATCTCAGAGGGAGATCTTGTAAGTTTTCCTTCACTACATTTATCAGACAACTTCAATTACTTTACAAAGTCAGATTTTTACACATGAAGAGTTTATAAAATCTGATGTTTAACAGTTTATAGTCCAGCTATAGTATCAGACTGACAGGGAGATGAGACAGTTTTCATGTAAAAACATTTGCTGCTTTTCTCTATTTTAATTTATTTATTTATGAGAACCCGGATCTTTGGACTGCTGGTTTTAAAGGCGTCTCTTTGGGATCTGGGTAACTGTGACGGCACTTAACATCCTGCTTTATGGTAATGAGGAGGAGGAAGAACCTGATGTGGAACCGTACGACATGAAGTACTTTTAATGCTTGAAGTACCTTTTCCTGATTATACTTACATGCTTTTACTGAAGTAACATTTTCATTGCAGTACTTTTACTAGTAACAGAGTATTTACACAGTGAGGTATTAGTAGTTTAACCTCTAGGTACAGATCTGAATCCTTCATCCAGAGTTGATTTTGACTTTGGCTAAAACACGGAGTGGTTGGCAGGCTGGAGAATATTAACTGGATTCCCCATGAAGTCACCAGGATGTTCTTATTACACAGAAACTTCAGTCGCATTGATTTTATTCAGAAAACAAAAGATTTTGGCAAAATAACTTGAGACAGGCAGCACAGAGACACCGCTGTCTGACAGGAAGTACTGAGCTGCTCACACACAGGGTTCAGATTCACAGGTACGCACAGCATCTGGGTACAAAAACTGTAAAAAATTAAAATAAAACAACTTTTTACTAGAGACGAATTCAGAATTTTAGTAAAATAAAAAAAACACTGAGGCAAATGTGTTTAAACAGAGTGAGACTGAGGCATGCTGGGTAACCACACAGACTTACTACAAGACAGGAGGACTCACTCTGAGCGTCGGGGGGGGGGGGGGGGGGGGGGGGGGTATTACTACATTACCCTTCTTCTAACAGGTCATTTTATTTCTACTTCACTCTGCTCCTTATTTCTGGGTTTCAGGTGCAGCTGAGGTTCCTGGTTTGTCCTCCCTCTGCTGCTCACATGTAATCTAAAAACAGCAGCAGCACTGGTTCTACAAGGAGGTCTCTGTGGGTCTGCTGACGTCATACGAGCCAGAAGGTCTTGATTAGTTAAAACCTGGTCTATCTCAGTCCAGGGCTGCGTCCGAAAAGTCTTTTTTGCTCAGGAAGGTTCTGACTGAGTGAAGTGACCTGGAAGTAATTCAGCTGTTTAATTCTCTAAAAGCTGAGGAAAGGAGCCTCAATGCTTCCTTCATATCTCCTTTAGCATAGGGTACACCGGACCACCCGTTACCAAAGGAAAGGATTGTTGATCGCATTATCAAAGCTGAACGCCAACATATTGATTTTTGTTACTGGACTATGGGTAAAATCGTTTCTGATCACAGAGCTGCGGGCAGCGCTTATATTCACTCAGCACCTCCTCTCGCTCGCTCGCTCTCTCTCTCTCTCTCGCCCCAGTTACGCTGTCATTCTGTGGGAAACACTGTTTACAGACAATAACTGGGATTCACAGGAGGTTGACGACCCGGTCCTTTATTTGGTGACTGGTACCTACAGGCCTTTTTGCTATCTTGGTTATGAAGCTGATATTCCACCGTGTTGTCCACCTTTAGACGGCCTGCATTACAACAACACGGGGCGCAGAGTCAGAGATGCGCTTTCTGTAGTCCATCTTCAGAACATTGTAGTTTCATCACGTCAGTAACATCCGCTGTCACATATTTACGTTGCCTAGAAATGAGCAGCCGGATTCTCTGAGTCCTTCTGGATTCTCCTTCACATCTTTCCTTGACCTCGTGACGTTTTCCATCGAGGTCGAGGAAAGGTTTAAGATTTTTTGACTTTTCGGACGCAGTCCAGGTCTCCTTTCTGTCAGGTACACTGGGCTCTGAGCCAGCTGAGCTGTTTCTGGAATGTGATTGGCTGAGCGTCTGACATTTGGAATAAGTGGGGATTAAACTTTGTACTGAATAAACACACACAGATCTGTAGAGGACAACAACAACAATTCCTTCCCATCAGCCCCGGGAGCGGCGGTGGAGGGGTCAGCAGCGAGTCTCGTAGATGCCGCTGCGTCCGATGTAACGAACCCATTTAATGACGTCATGATCGCTGTAGTTCAACTTCGGCTCGAACACCTTCAGGTACCGGACCTTAAGACCTGACGGAGCGAATGGCACCTGAGGAGGAGGCGGAGAGGAGGAGTTAGTGAAGCAGCACACCATGTTTATCTGTTTGAAAGAAGAACAGCATCAGTGTTCAGAGACACCTGCTGCTCCTCTTTGGCGCTGCAGGAGGCGCTGTGACACATCTACGGCATCACATCGGCCTACATCCGTCTACATCATCTACCTCCCGTCTACATCATCTACATCCCATCTACATCTCTACATCATCTACCATCCCGTCTACATCGGCCTACATCCCGCCTACATTGGTCTATATCCTGCCATCGCAGGGTACAGGTTTCTGTTCTGACCTCAAAGTTCATGGAGATCGGAGGTCGAGCCCACTTCTTCTTGTCGTTAGTCGGTAGCAGCTCGATCTCTGCGCTGATCTGAGACTCCTTCATCCCCGCCATGCGCTTTATCCTGCAACACACATCAGCACACGTCAACACATCAGCGCTGGTCGAAAGACTATCTACCGTCTGTTTATTCACTACTTTCTGTTTTAAAGACCAAACGATTCAACGAGTAATCAAGATGATAAAACTCAGGAATAAATCAGCTGACAAGTAGAAACATTTTCTCACAGACATCAATACAATCACACTTCTTTCTGCAGACGCTGGAGTCGCCCCCTGCTGGCTGCAGGAGAGGACGCAGGTTTAAGGCTTCACTTTCAGACCCGGAGGTTCCTGCTTGGTAATACTTGATAGTGTAAGAGGAACCTCTCTGCGCAGGTTCCTCCTAAACTATCTAAGTACAGAGTTGGACTGAACAGTTTGATTAGTAACAGAACTGAAAGTCAAACTGTCAGGACCCGTTATAATGTAACACCCCGACACCGCAGAGCCTCCTGTGGTCTCAGAGTTTCCCGCCTGCTGCAGCTTTCAGAAAGCAGCATGATGAGGTAATGCTGAGGTGTTGTGCTGACGTGGCTGCAGCAGCCGGAGGTGGTGTTCGCGCTGAAGGTGCAGAGCTGCTCTGATCTCTTCGTCAGCACTGACGGGTTTTACTGCTCACCTCAGGTCCAACTATCGATCCGGCTGAACACATCAGCAGCAGCACAGACTACAGCTGTGTCCTACAGCAGAGGTCAGCACGTCATACCTCTAAGTCTCTAACCAATGAGAGATGAAACAGAGACAGTGTTCACTTCCAACCCATTCATTTAAATTAACTGCTAAGCTAAGATAGCGTAACCTAGAGTTGTTTTATTTGTCTTCAAGTAAGAAGAAAGTATAGTTCAATGATGAATATCACGATAAAAAACAAACTATTTTGTCTCCCTATTCATATTTAGCACCAGAGTACAGAAACATTTCACTCAGCCATCATATTTATTTACTGAGCTCCACCTCAGATACCACATTTCTAACTTCAGCGGGGGCTCGGCTGCCCTGTTATCACAGTTTGATTTAAATAGCACCCAGCTGATCTCTCTGCTGTCTGATCGATCAGCTGATATCAGGGATAATAAGGGTCTGTGTTGGTCCTGAAGGAGAACTCTAAATAAAGACCCAGCAGACGGAGATCACTTACTTCCAGACGATGGCGTTCTCGCTCGCTTTGTACTTTGCTTTTCCCTTCATGCAGATGAGCTGAACCCCGCTGGTGTTCAGGGGGGTGGGGATCCGAACTTGGGGGGGGGTTCAATCAGATCGGTCAGTTTTCGTCAGGGTTTCTCCAAACTACAGCGTCTCTTTCACACTTTCCGAAAGAGCTTATTATTAGGAATAATATATACACAATAATTTATATTAATATGTAGGAAAAATATGATAAATAGATAAATATACCAAATAAATAACCAAAACAAAAAGATCTCAAAGAAGAGTCACATATAAACATTTTTGTAAAAGAAAATCATTTATCAAATTAGTGGATTTGTATCAATTAAAGTCGGTGGCTGTATTCAGAACCGCCTACTACATACTACTAGCAACTGCAGCATCCAGTATGTACTGTATACTGCAGCATGTACTGCATCCAGTATGCAGTATGAAACTGCTAAATTGGTTTATTTTGCAGTACGTCAGGCCAGGCTAAGCCAGTTTCCGGTTTTCAAAATTGGAACAAAAGGAGGAATTTCTATGTACGAACACTTAAAACTTCTTTTTCTTTTATCTCATGTAAAGAGAACAAAGCTGCAGCTGATCTGTAGCAGACGTTTGCTTTGATTTATTGGTGCATCAATAAAATTATATAAAATAAAAAGCAAGTAATGTAACGACACCTGTTAACATTCCACTAACAACTATGATAATAATAAAGCAACAACAGCAACCGTCTCCTTTCAAACTACTTCCGGTCCGTCAGATGTCTCTTGATTTAAGTTAAACGTTCCAACATTACTCAGAATGTAAAGACAGCGGTGAGAAGAGCTGCGTCAGCTGGCGGCCCGGCACGTTAGCTCGCGGTGCTTCTCGACTCTGAAAACATTCCAGCACATTCGCCAACAATTTTCCTAAAACTGACGATATTTGAAATCTCTGTGCGACAAACAGCGTGTGAAAACTGTAAACCAAGTTGTGTGGCTGTCCTCCACACAACAGACCGGTTTTTGTTACAGTTCTAACGCTTTGCATTATGGGACACAGAACATGAGGTAGACTGGTCCGATGCGTACTGGAGATTTTTCCCGAATCAGTGCGCCTTCCGGGTATTTTTGGCACACTGCAGATTTGGCTTTTGTTTGCATACTGCACTCTGCATTTAGGCCAGATCAGTACGTGCTACTAGCGCAGAAGGCGGTTTGGAACGCAGCCTCAGTTTCAGCTCTCCTCTGGTTTTATGGGTCAGATTTACTTCCTGCTCTGATTTAAATAAAGGTTGTGAAAGTTGAACCTGGACATCATACCTCGATCTTCTGAGCCAGCAGCGACGACTTGAAGTTGGACTTGATGACGACTTTGACCTCCAGCTTGGTGCGACCGACCTCCCGGACCAGAGGGATGACCCTGAACGGCAGGATGATGTCTTTGGTGGTCCGGTACCTGCAGACAGACAGAGCGTCTCACGCTGTGCGCTGCTGTCAGGTGAACCAGTGTTGTGTGCTGAGTGACCTCTGACCTCATGAGCTCGTAGTCTCCGTCTGGAGGGATGAAGCTGATGCTGCGCTCCGAGTCGAACTTACTGAGGCGAACACACTGGTGGAAGGTGCAGTCGTCGATCGCTATCGACTGTTACCGCTGAGGAAGAGAGAAAGAGGCGGGTCAGTTCAGAACTCCTACTGGAAAACCACCGATTTAACGGGAATAAACAGAAGTCTAAAATAACTGAAACAGATCTCAAAGACTGAAACCCGGCAGAGACGTTTCTAATCTGAACGTCACTTCATGTGTTCCGTAAACAAAGCGTGAAGAAGAGAGTGCTTCTGGTTCCGGTCCTGGACCGTGGCGGACCGCAGCAAACGCTCCAAAGTTTGGCTCAGCTTCACTAACAAACTGCAGCAGCTGCAGTCAGGAGGTTCGGTGCGGGAGAGGAAGCAGCTCCGACGTGACGAAGTGTTTCCTTCAACACGGCGTGAATCTGAAGGAACGCTTCACCGTGTTCAACGTGTCGCGCTCTCCCAGATCCAGCTAACGCTAACAGCAGCGACGCCTCAGGTACAAAACACAGGTGAGCCGACGTTCAACTTTTATACTGAAGGGAAACCGACGATGGCTACAGATGAGACGAGTCCCAGAGACGCCCCCTCTAGGACAGAGACTCCTTTCACTTTAGAGACATGAAGGGGACGAGGAGCGAGGAGGATCTGTGGCGAAGGAACCAGAACCCAGACTCAATAAAATAAAACGATACCCAGCCCTCCTTAAAACTCCATCCAGGTTTTATTCGAGTCACACGTACGTTCAAAAGCTTGGTGCTGTGAAACAAACTCACGCCAGCAAAACAGGAGCTTTCAGTGAGAAGAGCCGGATCAGCTGACTGAGACAGACAGGAAGTGACCATATAAGGAGCTCAGAGAGCCGCGCAGCCTGCAGGTGATGCAGGTGTGTGAGTGTGAGCGTCCTGTGTGACCTCTGACCTCTTGCCGCCGTCCTCAGAGCTCCCTGCTTTTCCCTGCTTGTCGATGACGATCTTGTCGTTCATCCCAAATTTACACTCAGGCATCCCGCTCAGGTAGCTCTTCATCACCACCCGGCCGGAGACGTGAGCGCTGAGCACCTGACCTGCACGCGCGCGCACACACACACACACACACACACACACACACACACACACACACACACACACACACACACACACACACACACACACACACACACACACACACACACACACACACACACACACCACACACACACACACACACACACACACACACACACACACACACACGCAGGCTGTTAGGGTGTGCTGTCGCCCTCTGGTGGCTCAGTGCGGCGCTTCTTCCTCTCCAGCTGTTTCTAACACAGCTGCTCCTCACTGACAACAACAACAATGATGTCATGCTGCATTATGATTGGCTGATGTGATGATGCACTTTACCACCGTGTTACAGCGTCTCTCTGGTCTGGTAGTACACGTTAGTACTCTGACAGCTACCCTGTAGTACACGTTAGTACTCTGACAGCTACCCTGTAGTACATGTTAGTACTCTGACAGCTACCCTGTAGTACATGTTAGTACTCTGACAGCTACCCTGTAGTACATGTTAGTACTCTGACAGCTACCCTGTAGTACACGTTAGTACTCTGACAGCTACCCTGTAGTACATGTTAGTACTCTGACAGCTACCCTGTAGTACATGTTAGTACTCTGACAGCTACCCTGTAGTACATGTTAGTACTCTGACAGCTACCCTGTAGTACATGTTAGTACACGTTAGTACTCTGACAGCTACCCTGTAGTACATGTTAGTACTCTGACAGCTACCCTGTAGTACACGTTAGTACTTTGACAGCTACCCTGTAGTACACGTTAGTACTCTGACAGCTACCCTGTAGTACACGTTAGTACTCTGACAGCAACCCCGTAGTACATGTTAGTACACATTAGTACACGTTGGTACCTTGCGGGGACATGAGCAGGTTGACGCTCTCCAGGACGTCCAGAAAGAGTTCGTTGCGTCTGTACTTGATTCCCTCTCTCCTCCAGCCGATCTGCCCCGTCACCTGACTGGTGATCTGAGATTGCTCCTCTTTGGTCTGGGGGGGGGGGTGTTAGTGTTAGGAGTACTGGACTGAAGTACAACAACAGTGAAACAGTAAACAGGTAGGACAGGTGGACTCACGTGGTGCTGCAGGACGATGCAGGCGAGCAGGAAGGAAAAAAAACAAAAACAAAAAAAAACAACAGGAAACAGTTCACTCTTCTCATTGGCTGATAAATGTCTGTCTATGCTGTCACTGAACACTTCCTGTTGATCTTTCACATTAAAAGCACATTAACCTTCTGCTCCTACCTGACTCTTGATGCCCTGCTGAGTGATGAAGGTCTTCAGAGCTCCAGTCTCTGAGTTCTGAGGGTAACCAAAGTCCAAGATCTCTGCAGGACACAAAGACGGTTACAACAAACCAACACAAAGACAACAAACAAACATACATACAAACAAACAACAAACAGACAGCAAACAAACAAACAAACACAAAGAGACAAACTGACAACAATAAACATAAATACAAACAAACAAACACAAAGAAACAAACAAACATACATACAAACAACAGACAGCAAACAAACAAACAAACAAAGAGACAACAAACAAACATACACAAAGAGGCAACAAACAAACATACACAAAGAGACAACAAACAAACAGACACAAAGAGACAACAAACAAACAGACACAAAGAGACAACAAACAAACTGACAACAAACAAACAAAGAGACAACAAACAAACTGACAACAAACAAACAAACACAGACACAAAGAGACAACAAACAAACAACCAACAGCAGGACAGATCTGCAGCAGAGACGACTCCTGCCAGCGCCGTATTTTCTTTAGGTTTTGATTTTCTCATCCAACGCTTACAAAAATCAAAACCTAAAAAAACAACAGCGCGGCAGAGCGATGACGTCTTCGTGAGGCGGGGACGGGTCACTTCCTGTTTAGGGTTTACAGCGCTTCTTGGCGTCCGTGAGGCAGCTCACCGTCCAGCAGCTCGTAGATCAGGACGAAGTTGTTCTTCACGTTCTCCTCGCTGATCTTGCCGAAGTAGGCGGACATGACGTCGCACATCTTGTAAAGGAACTCGAACACCATGGTGGCGTTGACGTTCTGCTTGGTGACCGCCGCCAGCCAGATGTTGGAGCGTTTGACGTGGAAGAAGCTGGTCCGGGCGATGTTGGTGACCGGCGAGCGGACCTGCTGCCTGGCGTGGATGACGTTAACTCTGAACGCGTCCACCGCATTTCTCCTGGAGAAAGAGACGAGAGGACGTAAAGGTCACTTCCTGTAGCGGGTCAACATGGACGCCTGGAAACGTTCTGCTCGGTTCCTTTAAGGTTCTGCAGCAGAAAGAAGTACTTGTTCTTTACGTTTTATCAGTTTTAATGTTTCAAAACATCCCGCTGAAGGACAGCAGGAGAACGTTGATTCATAGATTAACGACACCATGAGCTCGCCTCGCCGTCTGTGATGTCATTATTCACACCTGGACCACCTCTACTCAAGGTCCACTTACTCGCTTGTTCTGGAGCTTTTAACCAAACACATCGGTACAGGAGTGAAGCCGACGGCGAGCAGCTGAGCGTCACGCGCCATAACTCTCAAACACGCCGCCTTAATCAAAGAAGACCCGTCCCTCTGTGCGGCTCCTCGGCAGCCGTGTTGTTAAAGACTGAGGTGACCTCATCACTCTGAGGGGTTTCCTGTTGCCGCAGCAGGGCTCAGCGCCACACTGCTGTTGCCTAGCAACAGGCTCCCTGCATCACAGCAACAGTGAAATGGAGGATGCAGCACAGAGGACCGACTCAGACCGCCTGGAGGGGGGGTGTGTGTTACAAACCTGAACAGCTGATCGATGAAGGGGAAGTCCACCTGCGGCCCTTCTAAGTGACAGGAAGCAGAGTGCGGCGAGCTTCACTGCCGGACCTCCTGATTTAAAAGCTGCAGGGTTCAGATTCATCAGAACACAGAGTCCGGACTCATTTCTGGTTCAGGTCTAAGTGGTTCATTTCAGCTCGACTCATGGACACACGGAGATGAGGTCATTCTTAGCCGTGTGTTTTAATATTTTTATTTATTTATTTAATTTCACCGTTTTATTGATACTTGATTCTCCATCTTAAGTATCACTTATTGAATTCGCCTCCTTCAGTTCTCTTCGCACTCACAGACCTCTGCTGCAAGCAGCCATTACCAGCACCAGCTCAACTCGCCTCGGTTTGGCCGTCCTCCGTTTTCCATTGCAGATAGCTCCCCTCAGTGTAGCTGGTCGTCGTAGCAACGCCACACACAACAGCCGCCACGTAATGTTCGATGCGACACACACACACACACACACACCAGCGACCCACAAACAGCTGTCTCCTGATTTGAGTTAAAACGTTTCAACATTCCTCAGAATGTAAAGACACATTAGTACAACAAAAAGGCGAGTAGAGCTGGTACCGTGCAGCTTCACCGTCTCTCTCTCCCTGCGTGGCCGCTTCGCTGACTTTCGCCATCAGTAGCAGGCTAGGCTGTATAAAGTTACTGAACTTGAGCAGCATGTTAAGGAGGCGTGTTGACGACGTAGCCTATCAAAATAAAACCAACGTGGTCGTTAACGGATAACATCTGACTGGTGAGTTCACTGTCGCTCTACCTGGTCCGCTCTTGTAAAATCTCCACGGTGTCGCGACTTGTAACGTGATCACCGTGTTTCTCTGTTAAATACTACAGTGTGTCGTCTAACCTGGGCGCCGTGAATGAACCGTGTTTTTCTTCTTACAAGCCAGATCTTTAACAGTTTCGACCAATCACGGTGTCCCCCGTGAGTTTGCGAGCCAGACGGCTGCATGCAGACGCAGAGGGAGGGGCGGGGCTGCGCGGCGAGGGAGAGAGAGGAGCAAACGCTGGCAGGACGTTACGGAAACATATTAATTAACTCAACATCAACTATCAGTATAAACGGTATTGTCTAATTTCATATCCGTGTACCTCATATACTGCCCAGACCTACTTCCTGCTACATTTTCGATATGATATTGTGCAATGTGATATAGCGATAACGATCTTGGGTCAATATGTTGTGCAATCCTACTCTCTGTCCCTGAACACACCCTCGCCGTCCTCGCTGACCCTGAACACACTTTCTGTCTCAGCTCAGGGGCATCTCAGCGCCGGCCTGCAGGACTCACCCGATGTCATCGCGGTACACCCTGGAGATCAACACCTCCCCCTTGTGGTTGTAGATAAAGAGTCCACCAATCATGGCTGACGCCCGTCAGTCAGAGCTGTGGACAGAGAGGAAGAGTATTATTAGAGAGGATGAAACCTGATCTATGAATATAATCTAATGCAGAATATAGTCTGTGATCTTCTTCTGTGGTGGCAGTTAATGACTCGCTAAATGATGATGTCATGATTTACGACATATGAAGTCACAGTAGATTTAACTTTTTATTCTAAGCAGAAATTAGCAAGACAACATTTTGATTTTTTTTTTTTTAAATGATCAGATAATTTATCATTTCGGTCTTAACATTTCTAATTTCTTACTTTTAAATTAAGGTTTCACTTCTTCTCTCCTGATTTTGACCTTGATGTTTTAATTTGATTATTCCCTGAATGTGTCAGATATATATATATATATATATATATATATATATATATATATATATATATATATATATAACAGCATTAAGCTGCTGTGCTAAATTAGCTAATTAAAAACAGGTTCAACATTAGAGCAGCCTGTTAGCTTAGCTGCTGTTATCATCATCCCACAAATCTAATTGAACATAGTAAAAAAGAAATACAATCTGTTCCTCTGCAGCGGTGAAAGCTCGCAGATACGTGATATAGCATTCAGAACTCCATTTAAAAATCTGACATTTTAATGTGTTTTCATGTATTTTTACTGCGTTACACAAATAACATATAAAGACACTAACTGTTGGTAAATGTAGGGTGTTCTGGTACTTCCGGCATACAAATAAACGAACATTAAATACGTATTTGTGAAGGATATAGACTTATATACGGTGAATGACACCCACTGGCTGACGATACCGCCCAGTCACGTAACATTTCGACGTCGCTGAAAATAGCGGCATTTATCGATCTAACAGTTAGTTGCTCGGCTGAAAAGTCGCAATAATATTTAACACAAGTGCTGTTAGAATGTGCCGAATTTAAACGAGGTCCCTTCTGACTTATAACAGATATTAAATCACGACCTACACAGAAGGAGCCGGTATTGATGAGCAATCCATCACTGAAAATCAGATTTTTTTAAATGGCTGTTCGTTGACGACGACTAGCTATTAGCAACACCTGCTAACGTTACCGCAGCGGTCGCTCCGCCGCTGCTGCAGTTCAGACAGACGGGCGGGGAGAGAGAGACAGGCGGGCGGTGTTAGCTGTCCGCCAGGTCCTTACCCGCTCCACAGAGATGCTGTTGAGTCTCCGGGCTGCTCACAGAGATCCGCTCCGGCTCTGAAGTCTCTCCATTAGGACGTTTGACCGTGAAACCCGGACTCTCCTGTCTCCTCCGGTCGGAGGCAAGATGTCGGCGGCAGGAGCGGACTGTCAGCTGACCCGGCCGCGTCCACTTCAGAACAAGCCACCTCCTCCACCCGGGCTCCTCCTGCCACACTACCAGGACTCTCACTTCACAGAGATCTTTATATTGACTGCTTTAACACCGGGGAGCTGGTGTGGCTCGCACACTGACGGCGTAGCGGCAGCTGCGCTCCTGAGTCGGACCGCTCAGGGTGACGGAGGCGGCAGGTGTGCGGATTGGGACGCGTCCCTCCCTCCTCCGTGCGTCGGGAGAAAGGAAGCAGCGAGCTGTGCGGATGAATCACGATCACTCGCATCTCTCAGAGCTGCGGCCCCCGGTTCCCCGCAGACTCGATCTCATGGAGGACACCAGGACCCGCAGGCGTGTTCAGACCCGCATGTCTGATGTCCAGGGGCCCGAAAGCTGCAGGCCCCTAAAGGCTGCAGGCCCCTGAAGGCTGCAGGCTCCTGAAGGCTGCAGGCCCCTGAAGGCTGCAGCCCCTGAAGGCTGCAGGCTCCCAGCTCTCACCCTTAATAAAATGTCTCCATCCCGCTCAGAACAAGGTTTACGGTGTTTCTGTCTCACTCCTTTCTGTTTAATGCTTCTACTCCAGCATTTGTCACAACATGTTACATAAAACAACAAGAACTAAAATAACTTGAATTCATCTGCAGATTATTGCCACGATTAATCGTTTGGTCTATAAAATGTCCAGATTCCAAAGCGATGTCGTCAAATCGCCCCTTTTTGTCCAAACAACAGTTAAAAAAGACTCTGAAACCAGCAAATGTTTGACATTTTTACTTCGCAAAACGACTAAAACTATTAATCATTTATCAAAATAGTTGTCAAAATTATCAAAATACAATTTTCTTTCAATCTATTACTGGACTAATATGAATTGAATTCACAACACACATGCTTTCTATTTTATTTATTTATTTTTAAAAGTTTTATTTTATTTATTATTATTATTTTAACACATTATTTATTTTTGTAATGAACTGTATGAAATGTTCTTTTGTAATTTATTTGTAGCTTTTGCAATATTGTTGTTTGACAAATAAGCTGAATAGAATTAATAGTTGCAGCTTGTTAAAGATTAAAACTCCTGACCTGTTTATGACACACCATTTAACATTTATTCTTTAAAACTTACCACTCGCTATTTAAAAGCTACCAGTACTTATTTATTATTTCTTAGTATCTATTATTTACTAGTATCTTTTATTTAAACACGAGTACCTGTTCATTAGGGTCAGAGCGACAGGTACTAGTATCATTTTGATTCTTACTAGTAACACTTTTTTCTTACTGGTGATTTATTAATGACTTGTTGATAGTAACATTTAATTCTTCCTAATCAATAAGTACTAGAAGCCTTTACAAAGCGAGTGGTAAGTTTAAAGGACTGCATGTTGAAACATCTTCCCAGAACCTGTTTGGCTCGTGTGCGTCCCTGAATGAAAATATTGCTGCACAGTGTGTGAGGAATGCAACAGGAAACTCATTTCTATGAAAAGAAATGATATTTTTCTCTCTGCTCATGTGGATCGTGTGGACGTAATCAAAAAGGTTAAATCTGCATCAGAATGATCCGGATCTGGAAATCCCATGTTTTGCTATCCAGGATCAAGTCACCCGTCTTTCTTTTCTGGTTTTTCACTGGATTGGATCACCCTGATCCAGATACAAACTTTCAGATTCAGACTACTTCTGAACAGCTGAGTCCAGGACAGGTTCGTACAGGAAAGTCCCGGGAACCAAAACCTAAAATAACTTAAATTTACACAATCCAATCTTTAAAAACTGGCCAAAACCTGCACAAACAAACACACTTTTATCTGACAGAAACACTAGACTGTCGCTTCTGTCGCATTCGTTTGAAAATATGGAGACATTCAACACAAAAAGTGAGTGAGACACTTTTTAATCGTGTGTTTGAAGACGGAGAACAGAGGCAGAACCAAAGTGAATAAAAACAATAATAAACTGAGCAGCAAATATCTCACATGTTTTGATATTCAGTGTTAAATGTGTGCACAAGGATTTAACTTCAGGTGTTAATCAGAAGAAGAGAACGATTAGATAAACAGTGAGGTCCTGACCAGAATCCTGGGCAAAACTGGGCAAACTGGTCTGTTTCTGAAGTAAACGAATAATGTGTTTCCTCCTCAGTGACGGAGTCCAGACGTCCTTCTCCCGAACTCCTCAATCGAGGCAATCCCAGGCCAGATGGGATGGCCGCGGGGTCTGCTCGCAGGTGGACGAGCCTGGAATACCTAAAGGGAGGCACCCTGACCAGAACCACCTCAGCCTTTCAACAGGAAGGAGCAGCAGGTCTGAGCTCCTCACCCCGCCATGCTGAGTCTTCTTCAATCCACATCCTCCTCCTTTCAGTTTCTGTCGCAGACTCGGAGGTGCTGATCCCGCGCAAACACGACCGGCTCAAAGGGCAGAGAACGGAGACACTGAAAGTTCACTTCATTTAACTTGACTTATTTACGAAAACATACGTTAAACTGCAAAAGAGACGAGATGTTGATGACAGTGAAGTCAGTGGTGTAAGAGAGCGGGTCTCTCCAAGAGGACTGAGGTGGACGGCCCCGCCTACCAGTTACCCAATCAGGCCAGAGTCACAGGGTCACATCCTGGTGAAGCCAGAGCCGAAATCACAACCGGCGTGCAGCGCGTTCAGTCCCGACAAAACGTTCAGACAGAAACATGAGCCCTGAACAGCCTGGCCCTTCTTCGCCTTCTTCTCAAAGAACTTTTGGAGCCTGATGAAATCGTTTAAGTGTTTAAAACACAGACGCCCCAGGAATATTGATCGATATTCACTGTTTTTGTCAATAGTTCAAAGTTTTGAAAGCTTTCTGTGGTTGTTTGGACAGAAACTCCCAATAAAAGTCTTCATTTCAACCATCAATATTGCCAAAATATGGACATTCGCCTGGTATATTTTTAAAGAATTACAGTTGTATTCCAGGTGTATTAGAAGATATTCAGTTGCATTATAATCTGTCTGATGATGGTTTTGATGGTTTATTGCAGCTTTTTTTACCAGGCGAGGATGAAAATATCTTTTTTTCTTTATTGCATCTCCATTTAGTCTGTAATGGTAAAATAAATATGTATATATTTACAATGGATTCACATTCTCCAGCTTCTGACCTTTCAAAGGAATTATGCATCTAGGCCGAATGGTCGAGGAATTATTCCTGATGCATTTTGGGTTTGTTAGTTTTTCCTGGAAATAGCTGGAGGTTTCCAACAGCTTAATAAAAGCAAATACGCTCGATCTTACAGTCACTCAGTGGATTTTGAGGTCTAGAATAGCAGAGAAGTAGGGGCGGGGTTGTATACAGGTCGCTGCTGATTGGTTAACACGTCTGACACCCACGAAAACGAGAGAAAAGCCCGTTTAACACTGTAAGGAAACACGGCGTTTAAACCCAGAAACCTCAGCACAGCAGACCACGCTGTCTTCAGACTGAACAAACCCGAGGTTGCACCACACAACACCCAGTGAGAACACGCTGGACCTCCTGCCAAGAACACGAACACAACTCTTGCTCAGGTATCCCAGGACTGGTTGGATTGTAGCAGCAGCCCAGCTCAGGTTTGGGGGTTCCTGAAAGTGTTGCTTCTGTCGCCCAAAATAATATCCCCACTCAAGGCGGGCAGTTCTCTTCCCCTGCTGGATTTGGCTTTGCCAGAACCTCTTTGTGTCCACGGCCTCCCCAAAACCCTCCCACACTAGAGTTTCCGCTTCTATAATCTATGGAACCCTTTTTACCCCGATACTGTCTCTTCAGGAGATCCTTGGGTCCCCCCTCCCACGACTCAGAGCTGCCTCGTCCAGACTGGAAGTTGTGAACATGGATCACATCCAATCCTACTCCCTGGATGCAGAAACAATTCCTCTGAAAGTAGGAATCCACCCTGCAGACAGGGGCCTTGACCAGATGTTCCCAATTGACCCTTTGCTAAGCCACGCCCTGAATGGCCTATCGGGGCGTGGCTATCACAGCGCAGTATAGGACTCGCTCTGAGGTCTGACACTTTTATGGCTGCGCTCCATTGACTCTAATGCAAAAAGAGTTGTTTTCTAGCTTTTGTAGGCTGTAGATTGTTCCTAATGTGATGTTAGTTAGCTAACGCTAGCTAACATCCTACTGAATAACGTAATAAAGCCCTGCTGTTCTGCTTTTTAATGATCAGTCTGAGTCAGTCTGAGTCTGTTTGTGTCTGTCTGAGTCAGTCTGAGTCTATCTGAGTCTGTCTGAGTCTATCTGAGTCTGTCTGAGTCTGTCTGAGTCAGTCTGAGTCTATCTGAGTCTGTCTGAGTCAGTCTGAGTCTGTCTGAGTCAGTCTGAGTCTGTCTGAGTCAGTCTGAGTCTATCTGAGTCTGTCTGAGTCTGTCTGAGTCAGTCTGAGTCTATCTGAGTCTGTCTGAGTCAGTCTGAGTCTGTCTGAGTCAGTCTGAGTCTGTCTGAGTCTGTCTGAGTCAGTCTGAGTCTATCTGAGTCTGTCTGAGTCAGTCTGAGTCTGTCTGAGTCAGTCTGAGTCTGTCTGATCTGTCTGAGTCAGTCTGAGTCTGTTTGAGTCAGTCTGAGTCAGTCTAAGTCTGTTTGAGTCTGTTTGAGTCAGTCTGAGTCAGTCTGAGTCAGTTTGAGCCAGTCTGACCGCCACCTGATCTGTTCACAGCCCTGTTCCTCTCTTCACCTAAGTGTCTAAGAAACCACAAAGTTGCCGACCTGGTGCCGTGTTGGCCCACCGCCGGCTAGAGACGGCTGCCTGAACTAGTTCTTGAGACCCTTTTGGTGCAGGACTCATATGCTGCGACTAAATATGCACTGGACCTGCTGTTAAACCAAACTCTTGGATCGGGTCTGGACTGTCTCCGTTTGCAGGGTGAGAGGTGCCGGGCTGGTGTGGGGATACTGTTGAAATGTTCCTCTGAGAATGAGGCGGTCGCTGCAGGAGAGGAAGGCTCTCACCGAGTATCTGGCCTTGGAGTTCTGGAGAAGGACTCTTGGACTCGTGCTTTGTTACTGACTGCCCAAACCAGCACCTTGGTCCAGGTGTCTCACGGGACGCACGTGGAAATGAAACTTCCCTGAATGAAAGAAATCAAACGCAGGCTTCCTCACAGTCGCCTCCGTCAAACTAAAATATGACTCAGTGTACAAAGGTCTTGTTT
>NW_024040576.1:0-20827 GCF_014851395.1 Micropterus salmoides | reverse complement strand
GTGTTCCGTGACGGTCTAGCGAGGCCGGCTTGGCAAGGTCATCTAGCGAAGCCGGCTTGGCAAGGACAGGGCCGTGACCGGTCTAGCGAAGCCGGCTTGGCAAGGACATCTAGCGAAGCCGGCTTGGTAAGGACAGGGCCGTGACCGGTTTTGACACTTTGAAACGAGCTGTTGGATGCTGTCCCTCTCGCAGCGTTTGGGACGGAATCCAACAGCTAGATTCAAAGTGCGAAAATGGCTTCCTTGTAAAGCCGCTTGGCAAGGACATCTAGCGAAGCCGGCTTGGCAAGGAGCGTTGCACACGGTTAGGTGGAGACAGGAGGCAAAGTCCACCAAAATAACCACGGCCGGTTAGGGTTAGAGGAGGGGAAAAGTACTGGCTAACGACTTACTAGCTTAGCGTTAGCCAGACTGGTGCAACGGTCCTGTGATGTGCCTTCAGAGTCCCCAGAAATGTGAAAAGCACCTCCACTCCACATTTCACCTTATCAAAGCCACAAAAGTGCATTACCTCTGCGCTGGTTCAAAAAATTGGACTCCACGGGTCCTGTAGCTGTTGATTTTTTTTATCCTTAATTCAGGCGACTTGGTCCTGCTTCACTCTGCCCTGTTGCAACGTTTCGGAGGGCGGCTTGTCCTTCATCAGGCATGACAGAGTGGTATCTTTTAAATGTCCTTTTCCTTAGGTTTCCCTTTAATTTGGTTCAAAAACGGTAAGTATTTTCCTTTTTCTAGCTTGAGGTAAGTGTTTTCTTGTTGTTCTCTTCAGCTTGAGGCCTCTAATCAGAATAATATCTGCTAATTTTGTAATCTGCACCCTATTTGGGTGTCTGACGATTAAAATCCAATTCACTTCTTAGCCTTCTCCTGCTTGAGAATTTTAAATTTCCAGTGGGTCACAATAATCACTGATGTTAAGTTTAGGTGTTGCAGCTAGGTAAGGATGTCCTCACTCACCAGGAAAGCTCCAGAATGACACACACGGCACTGGCTGGTTAGGGAGAGGGGAAAAAAGAGCTGGCCAACGACTTACAAAGCTCTGCGTTAGCCAGTCTGGTGCACGGTCCTGTGATGCGCCTCCAGAGACCCCAGAAAGGCAAAAACACTCGCTCCTTGTTTGAGGTTTTAAGCATTTCCCACACTTCCCATGGTAAAAAACAAAAGTGCATTACCTTTGCATTTGTTCAAAAAATTGGACTTCACGAATCCTTTAATGTCTGCATCCTACTTGGATGTCTTACGATGAATTTTCCTATCTTCCTGTCCTATTAATCCAGGCCTACTTGGTCCTGCTTCACTCTGCCTTGTTGCAACGTTTCGGAGAACTATTTGTCCTTCATCAGGCTTTACAGAGTGGCATCTTTAAGTTTCCTTTTTCTTTAGGTAAGGGGGTTATAGCCACGATCATCAGGTGATGATCCTTGTGCTCATCTAGCAAAGCCGGCTTGGCAAGGACAGGGCCGCGACTCCCCTTGTAAAGCCGGCTTGGCAAGATCATCTAGCCAAGCCGGCTCGGCAAGCTCAGGGGTCACAGGGGTCGAGCCCATGTTAAGTCAACAGAGGCCTCCCGGACACCTTTTCCGGGGCCCGTTTGGCGAGGCGAGGCTCGACGGCCCGGGGCCGGCCGGCCAGACAGCGGGTGCCGAGCCGGACGCGCGGACGCCCGGGTCGGCCCCCCGGGAGCGCCGGGACCGCCCCGGAGCCGAGGCCAAAGTTGGGAGGTTAGGCAATGTTAAGTCAATGGGGGCCTTTTGGACACCTTTTCCGAGGCCTTTTCCGCCAGACGAGGTCCCGCGGCCCCGGGGCTGGCGCGGCGCGGTAGCAGGCGCCCAGCCGGACGCACGGACGCCCGGGTCGGCCGGCTGAGACCGCGGGAAGCGCCCCAAAAGGCGGGGCAAGGTTGAGAGGGCAGGCAATGTAAAGGCAATGGGATCTAGCGAAGCCGGCTTGGCAAGGACATGGCCGTGACCGGTCTAGCGAAGCCGGCTTCGCAAGGTCATCTAGCGAAGCCGGCTTGGCAAGGAAAGCCGAGTTGACACTTTGAAACGAGCTGTTGGATGCTGTCCCTCTCGCAGCGTTTGGGACGGAATCCAACAGCTAGATTCAAAGTGTGAAAATGGGCTTCCTTGTAAAGCCGGCTTGGCAAGGACATGTAGCAAAGCCGGCTTGGCAAGGTCATCTAGCGAAGCCGGCTTGGCAAGGAGCGGGCCGTGACCGGTCTAGCGAAGCCGGCTTGGCAAGGACATCTAGCGAAAAGGGTGAAACGGAGTACCAGGGGCACGGCCGCCTTGGGCGCGCGCTTTGCGTGGCCACAGGGGGGGCTTAAGTGTGGGTGCCCAGGTTCGACCGGAGGTCAAGGTGCCCGGAGGTGGGCCCTTTTTGCTGAATGTTTACCCGGGAAGGTGAGCCACTTTCTGGGGGGGCGATGGGCGGCTCCCCTGGGGTGGGCCTTGTAAAGCCGGCTTGGCAAGGACATCTAGCGAAGCCGGCTTGGCAAGGAGCGGGCCGTGACGGTCTAGCGAAGCCGGCTTCGCAAGGTCATCTAGCGAAGCCGGCTTCGCAAGGAAAGCCGAGTTGACACTTTGAAACGAGCTGTTGGATGCTGTCCTCTCGCAGCGTTTGGGACGGAATCCAACAGCTAGATTCAAAGTGTGAAAATGGGCTTCCTTGTAAAGCCGGCTTGGCAAGGACATCTAGCGAAGCCGGCTTGGCAAGGACATCTAGCGAAGCCGGCTTGGCAAGGAGCGGGCCGTGACCGGTCTAGCGAAGCCGGCTTCGCAAGGTCATCTAGCGAAGCCGGCTTGGCAAGGACAGGGCCGTGACCGGTCTAGCGAAGCCAACTTGGCAAGGACATCTAGCGAAGCCGGCTTGGTAAGGACAGGGCCGTGACCGGTCTAGCGAAGCCGGCTTGGCAAGGTCATCTAGCGAAGCCGGCTTCGCAAGGAAAGCCGAGTTGACACTTTGAAACGAGCTGTTGGATGCTGTCCCTCTCGCAGCGTTTGGGACGGAATCCAACAGCTAGATTCAAAGTGTGAAAATGGGCTTCCTTGTAAAGCCGGCTTGGCAAGGACATCTAGCGAAGCCGGCTTGGCAAGGAGCGGGCCGTGACCGGTCTAGCGAAGCCGCTTGGCAAGGTCATCTAGCGAAGCCGGCTTCGCAAGGAGTGGGTTTTTGACACTTTGAAAATGTACATCGCCAGAGGCTGGTTAAGGAAGTAGGTAAGGGGGTTATAGCCACGATCATCAGGTGATGATCCTTGTGCTCATCTAGCAAAGCCAGCTTTGCAAGGAGTGTTCCGTGACCGGTCTAGCGAGGCCGGCTTGGCAAGGTCATCTAGCGAAGCCGGCTTGGCAAGGACAGGGCCGTGACCGGTCTAGCGAAGCCGGCTTGGCAAGGACATCTAGCGAAGCCGGCTTGGTAAGGACAGGGCCGTGACCGGTCTAGCGAAGCCGGCTTGGCAAGGTCATCTAGCGAAGCCGGCTTGGCAAGGACAGGGCCGTGACCGGTCTAGCGAAGCCGGCTTGGCAAGGACATCTAGCGAAGCCGGCTTGGTAAGGACAGGGCCGTGACCGGTCTAGCGAAGCCGGCTTGGCAAGGTCATCTAGCGAAGCCGGCTTCGCAAGGAGTGGGTTTTTGACACTTTGAAACGAGCTGTTGGATGCTGTCCCTCTCGCAGCGTTTGGGACGGAATCCAACAGCTAGATTCAAAGTGCGAAAATGGGCTTCCTTGTAAAGCCGGCTTGGCAAGGACATCTAGCGAAGCCGGCTTGGCAAGGAGCGTTGCAACGGTTAGGTGGAGGACAGGAGGCAAAGTCCACCAAAATAACCACGGCCGGTTAGGGTTAGGAGGAGGGGAAAAGTACTGGCTAACGACTTACGTAGCTTAGCGTTAGCCAGACTGGTGCACGGTCCTGTGATGTGCCTTCAGAGTCCCCAGAAAGTGAAAAGCACCTCCCAACTCCACATTTCACCTTATCAAAGCCACAAAAGTGCATTACCTCTGCGCTGGTTCAAAAAATTGGACTCCACGGGTCCTGTAGCTGTTGATTTTTTTTATCCTTAATTCAGGCCGACTTGGTCCTGCTTCACTCTGCCCTGTTGCAACGTTTCGGAGGGCGGCTTGTCCTTCATCAGGCATGACAGAGTGGTATCTTTTAAATGTCCTTTTCCTTAGGTTTCCCTTTAATTTGGTTCAAAACGGTAAGTATTTTCCTTTTTTCTAGCTTGAGGTAAGTGTTTTCTTGTTGTTCTCTTCAGCTTGAGGCCTCTAATCAGAATAATATCTGCTAATTTTGTAATCTGCACCCTATTTGGGTGTCTGACGATTAAAATCCAATTCACTTCTTAGCCTTCTCCTGCTTGAGAATTTTAAATTTCCAGTGGGTCACAATAATCACTGATGTTAAGTTTAGGTGTTGCAGCTAGGTAAGGATGTCCTCACTCACCAGGGAAAGCTCCAGAATGACACACACGGCACTGGCTGGTTAGGGAGAGGGGAAAAAAGAGCTGGCCAACGACTTACAAAGCTCTGCGTTAGCCAGTCTGGTGCACGGTCCTGTGATGCGCCTCCAGAGACCCCAGAAAGGCAAAACACTCGCTCCTTGTTTGAGGTTTTAAGCATTTCCCACACTTCCCATGGTAAAAAACAAAAGTGCATTACCTTTGCATTTGTTCAAAAAATTGGACTTCACGAATCCTTTAATGTCTGCATCCTACTTGGATGTCTTACGATGAATTTTCCTATCTTCCTGTCCTATTAATCCAGGCCTACTTGGTCCTGCTTCACTCTGCCTTGTTGCAACGTTTCGGAGAACTATTTGTCCTTCATCAGGCTTTACAGAGTGGCATCTTTAAGTTTCCTTTTTCTTTAGGTAAGGGGGTTATAGCCACGATCATCAGGTGATGATCCTTGTGCTCATCTAGCAAAGCCGGCTTGGCAAGGACAGGGCCGCGACTCCCCTTGTAAAGCCGGCTTGGCAAGATCATCTAGCCAAGCCGGCTCGGCAAGCTCAGGGGTCACAGGGGTCGAGCCCATGTTAAGTCAACAGAGGCCTCCCGGACACCTTTTCCGGGGCCCGTTTGGCGAGGCGAGGCTCGACGGCCCCGGGGCCGGCCCGGCCAGACAGCGGGTGCCGAGCCGGACGCGCGGACGCCCGGGTCGGCCCCCCGGGAGCGCCGGGACCGCCCCGGAGCCGAGGCCAAAGTTGGGAGGTTAGGCAATGTTAAGTCAATGGGGGCCTTTTGGACACCTTTTCCGAGGCCTTTTCCGCCAGACGAGGTCCCGCGGCCCCGGGGCTGGCGCGGCGCGGTAGCAGGCGCCCAGCCGGACGCACGGACGCCCGGGTCGGCCGGCTGAGACCGCGGGAAGCGCCCCAAAAGGCGGGGCAAGGTTGAGAGGGCAGGCAATGTAAAGGCAATGGGATCTAGCGAAGCCGGCTTGGCAAGGACATGGCCGTGACCGGTCTAGCGAAGCCGGCTTCGCAAGGTCATCTAGCGAAGCCGGCTTGGCAAGGAAAGCCGAGTTGACACTTTGAAACGAGCTGTTGGATGCTGTCCCTCTCGCAGCGTTTGGGACGGAATCCAACAGCTAGATTCAAAGTGTGAAAATGGGCTTCCTTGTAAAGCCGGCTTGGCAAGGACATGTAGCAAAGCCGGCTTGGCAAGGTCATCTAGCGAAGCCGGCTTGGCAAGGAGCGGGCCGTGACCGGTCTAGCGAAGCCGGCTTGGCAAGGACATCTAGCGAAAAGGGTGAAACGGAGTACCAGGGGCACGGCCGCCTTGGGCGCGCGGCTTTGCGTGGCCACAGGGGGGGCTTAAGTGTGGGTGCCCAGGTTCGACCGGAGGTCAAGGTGCCCGGAGGTGGGCCCTTTTTGCTGAATGTTTACCCGGGAAGGTGAGCCACTTTCTGGGGGGGCGATGGGCGGCTCCCCTGGGGTGGGCCTTGTAAAGCCGGCTTGGCAAGGACAGGGCCGTGACCGGTCTAGCGAAGCCAACTTGGCAAGGACATCTAGCGAAGCCGGCTTGGTAAGGACAGGGCCGTGACCGGTCTAGCGAAGCCGGCTTGGCAAGGTCATCTAGCGAAGCCGGCTTCGCAAGGAAAGCCGAGTTGACACTTTGAAACGAGCTGTTGGATGCTGTCCCTCTCGCAGCGTTTGGGACGGAATCCAACAGCTAGATTCAAAGTGTGAAAATGGGCTTCCTTGTAAAGTTGGCTTGGCAAGGACATCTAGCGAAGCCGGCTTGGCAAGGAGCGGGCCGTGACCGGTCTAGCGAAGCCGGCTTGGCAAGGTCATCTAGCGAAGCCGGCTTCGCAAGGAGTGGGTTTTTGACACTTTGAAAATGTACATCGCCAGAGGCTGGTTAAGGAAGTAGGTAAGGGGGTTATAGCCACGATCATCAGGTGATGATCCTTGTGCTCATCTAGCAAAGCCAGCTTTGCAAGGAGTGTTCCGTGACCGGTCTAGCGAGGCCGGCTTGGCAAGGTCATCTAGCGAAGCCGGCTTGGCAAGGACAGGGCCGTGACCGGTCTAGCGAAGCCGGCTTGGCAAGGACATCTAGCGAAGCCGGCTTGGTAAGGACAGGGCCGTGACCGGTCTAGCGAAGCCGGCTTGGCAAGGTCATCTAGCGAAGCCGGCTTGGCAAGGACAGGGCCGTGACCGGTCTAGCGAAGCCGGCTTGGCAAGGACATCTAGCGAAGCCGGCTTGGTAAGGACAGGGCCGTGACCGGTCTAGCGAAGCCGGCTTGGCAAGGTCATCTAGCGAAGCCGGCTTCGCAAGGAGTGGGTTTTTGACACTTTGAAACGAGCTGTTGGATGCTGTCCCTCTCGCAGCGTTTGGGACGGAATCCAACAGCTAGATTCAAAGTGCGAAAATGGGCTTCCTTGTAAAGCCGGCTTGGCAAGGACATCTAGCGAAGCCGGCTTGGCAAGGAGCGTTGCAACGGTTAGGTGGAGGACAGGAGGCAAAGTCCACCAAAATAACCACGGCCGGTTAGGGTTAGGAGGAGGGGAAAAGTACTGGCTAACGACTTACGTAGCTTAGCGTTAGCCAGACTGGTGCACGGTCCTGTGATGTGCCTTCAGAGTCCCCAGAAAGTGAAAAGCACCTCCCAACTCCACATTTCACCTTATCAAAGCCACAAAAGTGCATTACCTCTGCGCTGGTTCAAAAAATTGGACTCCACGGGTCCTGTAGCTGTTGATTTTTTTTATCCTTAATTCAGGCCGACTTGGTCCTGCTTCACTCTGCCCTGTTGCAACGTTTCGGAGGGCGGCTTGTCCTTCATCAGGCATGACAGAGTGGTATCTTTTAAATGTCCTTTTCCTTAGGTTTCCCTTTAATTTGGTTCAAAAACGGTAAGTATTTTCCTTTTTTCTAGCTTGAGGTAAGTGTTTTCTTGTTGTTCTCTTCAGCTTGAGGCCTCTAATCAGAATAATATCTGCTAATTTTGTAATCTGCACCCTATTTGGGTGTCTGACGATTAAAATCCAATTCACTTCTTAGCCTTCTCCTGCTTGAGAATTTTAAATTTCCAGTGGGTCACAATAATCACTGATGTTAAGTTTAGGTGTTGCAGCTAGGTAAGGATGTCCTCACTCACCAGGGAAAGCTCCAGAATGACACACACGGCACTGGCTGGTTAGGGAGAGGGGAAAAAAGAGCTGGCCAACGACTTACAAAGCTCTGCGTTAGCCAGTCTGGTGCACGGTCCTGTGATGCGCCTCCAGAGACCCCAGAAAGGCAAAAACACTCGCTCCTTGTTTGAGGTTTTAAGCATTTCCCACACTTCCCATGGTAAAAAACAAAAGTGCATTACCTTTGCATTTGTTCAAAAAATTGGACTTCACGAATCCTTTAATGTCTGCATCCTACTTGGATGTCTTACGATGAATTTTCCTATCTTCCTGTCCTATTAATCCAGGCCTACTTGGTCCTGCTTCACTCTGCCTTGTTGCAACGTTTCGGAGAACTATTTGTCCTTCATCAGGCTTTACAGAGTGGCATCTTTAAGTTTCCTTTTTCTTTAGGTAAGGGGGTTATAGCCACGATCATCAGGTGATGATCCTTGTGCTCATCTAGCAAAGCCGGCTTGGCAAGGACAGGGCCGCGACTCCCCTTGTAAAGCCGGCTTGGCAAGATCATCTAGCCAAGCCGGCTCGGCAAGCTCAGGGGTCACAGGGGTCGAGCCCATGTTAAGTCAACAGAGGCCTCCCGGACACCTTTTCCGGGGCCCGTTTGGCGAGGCGAGGCTCGACGGCCCCGGGGCCGGCCCGGCCAGACAGCGGGTGCCGAGCCGGACGCGCGGACGCCCGGGTCGGCCCCCCGGGAGCGCCGGGACCGCCCCGGAGCCGAGGCCAAAGTTGGGAGGTTAGGCAATGTTAAGTCAATGGGGGCCTTTTGGACACCTTTTCCGAGGCCTTTTCCGCCAGACGAGGTCCCGCGGCCCCGGGGCTGGCGCGGCGCGGTAGCAGGCGCCCAGCCGGACGCACGGACGCCCGGGTCGGCCGGCTGAGACCGCGGGAAGCGCCCCAAAAGGCGGGGCAAGGTTGAGAGGGCAGGCAATGTAAAGGCAATGGGATCTAGCGAAGCCGGCTTGGCAAGGACATGGCCGTGACCGGTCTAGCGAAGCCGGCTTCGCAAGGTCATCTAGCGAAGCCGGCTTGGCAAGGAAAGCCGAGTTGACACTTTGAAACGAGCTGTTGGATGCTGTCCCTCTCGCAGCGTTTGGGACGGAATCCAACAGCTAGATTCAAAGTGTGAAAATGGGCTTCCTTGTAAAGCCGGCTTGGCAAGGACATGTAGCAAAGCCGGCTTGGCAAGGTCATCTAGCGAAGCCGGCTTGGCAAGGAGCGGGCCGTGACCGGTCTAGCGAAGCCGGCTTGGCAAGGACATCTAGCGAAAAGGGTGAAACGGAGTACCAGGGGCACGGCCGCCTTGGGCGCGCGGCTTTGCGTGGCCACAGGGGGGGGCTTAAGTGTGGGTGCCCAGGTTCGACCGGAGGTCAAGGTGCCCGGAGGTGGGCCCTTTTTGCTGAATGTTTACCGGGAAGGTGAGCCACTTTCTGGGGGGGCGATGGGCGGCTCCCCTGGGGTGGGCCTTGTAAAGCCGGCTTGGCAAGGACAGGGCCGTGACCGGTCTAGCGAAGCCAACTTGGCAAGGACATCTAGCGAAGCCGGCTTGGTAAGGACAGGGCCGTGACCGGTCTAGCGAAGCCGGCTTGGCAAGGTCATCTAGCGAAGCCGGCTTCGCAAGGAAAGCCGAGTTGACACTTTGAAACGAGCTGTTGGATGCTGTCCCTCTCGCAGCGTTTGGGACGGAATCCAACAGCTAGATTCAAAGTGTGAAAATGGGCTTCCTTGTAAAGTTGGCTTGGCAAGGACATCTAGCGAAGCCGGCTTGGCAAGGAGCGGGCCGTGACCGGTCTAGCGAAGCCGGCTTGGCAAGGTCATCTAGCGAAGCCGGCTTCGCAAGGAGTGGGTTTTTGACACTTTGAAAATGTACATCGCCAGAGGCTGGTTAAGGAAGTAGGTAAGGGGGTTATAGCCACGATCATCAGGTGATGATCCTTGTGCTCATCTAGCAAAGCCAGCTTTGCAAGGAGTGTTCCGTGACCGGTCTAGCGAGGCCGGCTTGGCAAGGTCATCTAGCGAAGCCGGCTTGGCAAGGACAGGGCCGTGACCGGTCTAGCGAAGCCGGCTTGGCAAGGACATCTAGCGAAGCCGGCTTGGTAAGGACAGGGCCGTGACCGGTCTAGCGAAGCCGGCTTGGCAAGGTCATCTAGCGAAGCCGGCTTGGCAAGGACAGGGCCGTGACCGGTCTAGCAAAGCCGGCTTGGCAAGGACATCTAGCGAAGCCGGCTTGGTAAGGACAGGGCCGTGACCGGTCTAGCGAAGCCGGCTTGGCAAGGTCATCTAGCGAAGCCGGCTTCGCAAGGAGTGGGTTTTTGACACTTTGAAACGAGCTGTTGGATGCTGTCCCTCTCGCAGCGTTTGGGACGGAATCCAACAGCTAGATTCAAAGTGCGAAAATGGGCTTCCTTGTAAAGCCGGCTTGGCAAGGACATCTAGCGAAGCCGGCTTGGCAAGGAGCGTTGCAACGGTTAGGTGGAGGACAGGAGGCAAAGTCCACCAAAATAACCACGGCCGGTTAGGGTTAGGAGGAGGGGAAAAGTACTGGCTAACGACTTACGTAGCTTAGCGTTAGCCAGACTGGTGCACGGTCCTGTGATGTGCCTTCAGAGTCCCCAGAAAGTGAAAAGCACCTCCCAACTCCACATTTCACCTTATCAAAGCCACAAAAGTGCATTACCTCTGCGCTGGTTCAAAAAATTGGACTCCACGGGTCCTGTAGCTGTTGATTTTTTTTATCCTTAATTCAGGCCGACTTGGTCCTGCTTCACTCTGCCCTGTTGCAACGTTTCGGAGGGCGGCTTGTCCTTCATCAGGCATGACAGAGTGGTATCTTTTAAATGTCCTTTTCCTTAGGTTTCCCTTTAATTTGGTTCAAAAACGGTAAGTATTTTCCTTTTTTCTAGCTTGAGGTAAGTGTTTTCTTGTTGTTCTCTTCAGCTTGAGGCCTCTAATCAGAATAATATCTGCTAATTTTGTAATCTGCACCCTATTTGGGTGTCTGACGATTAAAATCCAATTCACTTCTTAGCCTTCTCCTGCTTGAGAATTTTAAATTTCCAGTGGGTCACAATAATCACTGATGTTAAGTTTAGGTGTTGCAGCTAGGTAAGGATGTCCTCACTCACCAGGGAAAGCTCCAGAATGACACACACGGCACTGGCTGGTTAGGGAGAGGGGAAAAAAGAGCTGGCCAACGACTTACAAAGCTCTGCGTTAGCCAGTCTGGTGCACGGTCCTGTGATGCGCCTCCAGAGACCCCAGAAAGGCAAAAACACTCGCTCCTTGTTTGAGGTTTTAAGCATTTCCCACACTTCCCATGGTAAAAAACAAAAGTGCATTACCTTTGCATTTGTTCAAAAAATTGGACTTCACGAATCCTTTAATGTCTGCATCCTACTTGGATGTCTTACGATGAATTTTCCTATCTTCCTGTCCTATTAATCCAGGCCTACTTGGTCCTGCTTCACTCTGCCTTGTTGCAACGTTTCGGAGAACTATTTGTCCTTCATCAGGCTTTACAGAGTGGCATCTTTAAGTTTCCTTTTTCTTTAGGTAAGGGGGTTATAGCCACGATCATCAGGTGATGATCCTTGTGCTCATCTAGCAAAGCCGGCTTGGCAAGGACAGGGCCGCGACTCCCCTTGTAAAGCCGGCTTGGCAAGATCATCTAGCCAAGCCGGCTCGGCAAGCTCAGGGGTCACAGGGGTCGAGCCCATGTTAAGTCAACAGAGGCCTCCCGGACACCTTTTCCGGGGCCCGTTTGGCGAGGCGAGGCTCGACGGCCCCGGGGCCGGCCCGGCCAGACAGCGGGTGCCGAGCCGGACGCGCGGACGCCCGGGTCGGCCCCCGGGAGCGCCGGGACCGCCCCGGAGCCGAGGCCAAAGTTGGGAGGTTAGGCAATGTTAAGTCAATGGGGGCCTTTTGGACACCTTTTCCGAGGCCTTTTCCGCCAGACGAGGTCCCGCGGCCCCGGGGCTGGCGCGGCGCGGTAGCAGGCGCCCAGCCGGACGCACGGACGCCCGGGTCGGCCGGCTGAGACCGCGGGAAGCGCCCCAAAAGGCGGGGCAAGGTTGAGAGGGCAGGCAATGTAAAGGCAATGGGATCTAGCGAAGCCGGCTTGGCAAGGACATGGCCGTGACCGGTCTAGCGAAGCCGGCTTCGCAAGGTCATCTAGCGAAGCCGGCTTGGCAAGGAAAGCCGAGTTGACACTTTGAAACGAGCTGTTGGATGCTGTCCCTCTCGCAGCGTTTGGGACGGAATCCAACAGCTAGATTCAAAGTGTGAAAATGGGCTTCCTTGTAAAGCCGGCTTGGCAAGGACATGTAGCAAAGCCGGCTTGGCAAGGTCATCTAGCGAAGCCGGCTTGGCAAGGAGCGGGCCGTGACCGGTCTAGCGAAGCCGGCTTGGCAAGGACATCTAGCGAAAAGGGTGAAACGGAGTACCAGGGGCACGGCCGCCTTGGGCGCGCGGCTTTGCGTGGCCACAGGGGGGGGCTTAAGTGTGGGTGCCCAGGTTCGACCGGAGGTCAAGGTGCCCGGAGGTGGGCCCTTTTTGCTGAATGTTTACCCGGGAAGGTGAGCCACTTTCTGGGGGGGCGATGGGCGGCTCCCCTGGGGTGGGCCTTGTAAAGCCGGCTTGGCAAGGACATCTAGCGAAGCCGGCTTGGCAAGGAGCGGGCCGTGACCGGTCTAGCGAAGCCGGCTTCGCAAGGTCATCTAGCGAAGCCGGCTTCGCAAGGAAAGCCGAGTTGACACTTTGAAACGAGCTGTTGGATGCTGTCCCTCTCGCAGCGTTTGGGACGGAATCCAACAGCTAGATTCAAAGTGTGAAAATGGGCTTCCTTGTAAAGCCGGCTTGGCAAGGACATCTAGCGAAGCCGGCTTGGCAAGGACATCTAGCGAAGCCGGCTTGGCAAGGAGCGGGCCGTGACCGGTCTAGCGAAGCCGGCTTCGCAAGGTCATCTAGCGAAGCCGGCTTGGCAAGGACAGGGCCGTGACCGGTCTAGCGAAGCCAACTTGGCAAGGACATCTAGCGAAGCCGGCTTGGTAAGGACAGGGCCGTGACCGGTCTAGCGAAGCCGGCTTGGCAAGGTCATCTAGCGAAGCCGGCTTCGCAAGGAAAGCCGAGTTGACACTTTGAAACGAGCTGTTGGATGCTGTCCCTCTCGCAGCGTTTGGGACGGAATCCAACAGCTAGATTCAAAGTGTGAAAATGGGCTTCCTTGTAAAGCCGGCTTGGCAAGGACATCTAGCGAAGCCGGCTTGGCAAGGAGCGGGCCGTGACCAGTCTAGCGAAGCCGGCTTGGCAAGGACATCTAGCGAAGCCGGCTTGGCAAGGAGCGGGCCGTGACCGGTCTAGCGAAGCCGGCTTGGCAAGGACATCTAGCGAAAAGGGTGAAACGGAGTACCAGGGGCACGGCCGCCTTGGGCGCGCGGCTTTGCGTGGCCACAGGGGGGGGCTTAAGTGTGGGTGCCCAGGTTCGACCGGAGGTCAAGGTGCCCGGAGGTGGGCCCTTTTTGCTGAATGTTTACCCGGGAAGGTGAGCCACTTTCTGGGGGGGCGATGGGCGGCTCCCCTGGGGTGGGCCTTGTAAAGCCGGCTTGGCAAGGACATCTAGCGAAGCCGGCTTGGCAAGGACATCTAGCGAAGCCAGCTTGGCAAGGAGCGGGCCGTGACCGGTCTAGCGAAGCCGGCTTGGCAAGGTCATCTAGCGAAGCCGGCTTCGCAAGGAAAGCCGAGTTGACACTTTGAAACGAGCTGTTGGATGCTGTCCCTCTCGCAGCGTTTGGGACGGAATCCAACAGCTAGATTCAAAGTGTGAAAATGGGCTTCCTTGTAAAGCCGGCTTGGCAAGGACATCTAGCGAAGCCGGCTTGGCAAGGACATCTAGCGAAGCCGGCTTGGCAAGGAGCGGGCCGTGACCGGTCTAGCGAAGCCGGCTTCGCAAGGTCATCTAGCGAAGCCGGCTTGGCAAGGACAGGGCCGTGACCGGTCTAGCGAAGCCAACTTGGCAAGGACATCTAGCGAAGCCGGCTTGGTAAGGACAGGGCCGTGACCGGTCTAGCGAAGCCGGCTTGGCAAGGTCATCTAGCGAAGCCGGCTTCGCAAGGAAAGCCGAGTTGACACTTTGAAACGAGCTGTTGGATGCTGTCCCTCTCGCAGCGTTTGGGACGGAATCCAACAGCTAGATTCAAAGTGTGAAAATGGGCTTCCTTGTAAAGCCGGCTTGGCAAGGACATCTAGCGAAGCCGGCTTGGCAAGGAGCGGGCCGTGACCAGTCTAGCGAAGCCGGCTTGGCAAGGACATCTAGCGAAGCCGGCTTGGCAAGGAGCGGGCCGTGACCGGTCTAGCGAAGCCGGCTTGGCAAGGACATCTAGCGAAAAGGGTGAAACGGAGTACCAGGGGCACGGCCGCCTTGGGCGCGCGGCTTTGCGTGGCCACAGGGGGGGGCTTAAGTGTGGGTGCCCAGGTTCGACCGGAGGTCAAGGTGCCCGGAGGTGGGCCCTTTTTGCTGAATGTTTACCCGGGAAGGTGAGCCACTTTCTGGGGGGGCGATGGGCGGCTCCCCTGGGGTGGGCCTTGTAAAGCCGGCTTGGCAAGGACATCTAGCGAAGCCGGCTTGGCAAGGACATCTAGCGAAGCCGGCTTGGCAAGGAGCGGGCCGTGACCGGTCTAGCGAAGCCGGCTTTGCAAGGTCATCTAGCGAAGCCGGCTTCGCAAGGAAAGCCGAGTTGACACTTTGAAACGAGCTGTTGGATGCTGTCCCTCTCGCAGCGTTTGGGACGGAATCCAACAGCTAGATTCAAAGTGTGAAAATGGGCTTCCTTGTAAAGCCGGCTTGGCAAGGACATCTAGCGAAGCCGGCTTGGCAAGGAGCGGGCCGTGACCGGTCTAGCGAAGCCGGCTTGGCAAGGTCATCTAGCGAAGCCGGCTTCGCAAGGAGTGGGTTTTTGACACTTTGAAAATGTACATCGCCAGAGGCTGGTTAAGGAAGTAGGTAAGGGGGTTATAGCCACGATCATCAGGTGATGATCCTTGTGCTCATCTAGCAAAGCCAGCTTTGCAAGGAGTGTTCCGTGACCGGTCTAGCGAGGCCGGCTTGGCAAGGTCATCTAGCGAAGCCGGCTTGGCAAGGACAGGGCCGTGACCGGTCTAGCGAAGCCGGCTTGGCAAGGACATCTAGCGAAGCCGGCTTGGTAAGGACAGGGCCGTGACCGGTCTAGCGAAGCCGGCTTGGCAAGGTCATCTAGCGAAGCCGGCTTGGCAAGGACAGGGCCGTGACCGGTCTAGCGAAGCCGGCTTGGCAAGGACATCTAGCGAAGCCGGCTTGGTAAGGACAGGGCCGTGACCGGTCTAGCGAAGCCGGCTTGGCAAGGTCATCTAGCGAAGCCGGCTTCGCAAGGAGTGGGTTTTTGACACTTTGAAACGAGCTGTTGGATGCTGTCCCTCTCGCAGCGTTTGGGACGGAATCCAACAGCTAGATTCAAAGTGCGAAAATGGGCTTCCTTGTAAAGCCGGCTTGGCAAGGACATCTAGCGAAGCCGGCTTGGCAAGGAGCGTTGCAACGGTTAGGTGGAGGACAGGAGGCAAAGTCCACCAAAATAACCACGGCCGGTTAGGGTTAGGAGGAGGGGAAAAGTACTGGCTAACGACTTACGTAGCTTAGCGTTAGCCAGACTGGTGCACGGTCCTGTGATGTGCCTTCAGAGTCCCCAGAAAGTGAAAAGCACCTCCCAACTCCACATTTCACCTTATCAAAGCCACAAAAGTGCATTACCTCTGCGCTGGTTCAAAAAATTGGACTCCACGGGTCCTGTAGCTGTTGATTTTTTTTATCCTTAATTCAGGCCGACTTGGTCCTGCTTCACTCTGCCCTGTTGCAACGTTTCGGAGGGCGGCTTGTCCTTCATCAGGCATGACAGAGTGGTATCTTTTAAATGTCCTTTTCCTTAGGTTTCCCTTTAATTTGGTTCAAAAACGGTAAGTATTTTCCTTTTTTCTAGCTTGAGGTAAGTGTTTTCTTGTTGTTCTCTTCAGCTTGAGGCCTCTAATCAGAATAATATCTGCTAATTTTGTAATCTGCACCCTATTTGGGTGTCTGACGATTAAAATCCAATTCACTTCTTAGCCTTCTCCTGCTTGAGAATTTTAAATTTCCAGTGGGTCACAATAATCACTGATGTTAAGTTTAGGTGTTGCAGCTAGGTAAGGATGTCCTCACTCACCAGGGAAAGCTCCAGAATGACACACACGGCACTGGCTGGTTAGGGAGAGGGGAAAAAAGAGCTGGCCAACGACTTACAAAGCTCTGCGTTAGCCAGTCTGGTGCACGGTCCTGTGATGCGCCTCCAGAGACCCCAGAAAGGCAAAAACACTCGCTCCTTGTTTGAGGTTTTAAGCATTTCCCACACTTCCCATGGTAAAAAACAAAAGTGCATTACCTTTGCATTTGTTCAAAAAATTGGACTTCACGAATCCTTTAATGTCTGCATCCTACTTGGATGTCTTACGATGAATTTTCCTATCTTCCTGTCCTATTAATCCAGGCCTACTTGGTCCTGCTTCACTCTGCCTTGTTGCAACGTTTCGGAGAACTATTTGTCCTTCATCAGGCTTTACAGAGTGGCATCTTTAAGTTTCCTTTTTCTTTAGGTAAGGGGGTTATAGCCACGATCATCAGGTGATGATCCTTGTGCTCATCTAGCAAAGCCGGCTTGGCAAGGACAGGGCCGCGACTCCCCTTGTAAAGCCGGCTTGGCAAGATCATCTAGCCAAGCCGGCTCGGCAAGCTCAGGGGTCACAGGGGTCGAGCCCATGTTAAGTCAACAGAGGCCTCCCGGACACCTTTTCCGGGGCCCGTTTGGCGAGGCGAGGCTCGACGGCCCCGGGGCCGGCCCGGCCAGACAGCGGGTGCCGAGCCGGACGCGCGGACGCCCGGGTCGGCCCCCCGGGAGCGCCGGGACCGCCCCGGAGCCGAGGCCAAAGTTGGGAGGTTAGGCAATGTTAAGTCAATGGGGGCCTTTTGGACACCTTTTCCGAGGCCTTTTCCGCCAGACGAGGTCCCGCGGCCCGGGGCTGGCGCGGCGCGGTAGCAGGCGCCCAGCCGGACGCACGGACGCCCGGGTCGGCCGGCTGAGACCGCGGGAAGCGCCCCAAAAGGCGGGGCAAGGTTGAGAGGGCAGGCAATGTAAAGGCAATGGGATCTAGCGAAGCCGGCTTGGCAAGGACATGGCCGTGACCGGTCTAGCGAAGCCGGCTTTGCAAGGTCATCTAGCGAAGCCGGCTTGGCAAGGAAAGCCGAGTTGACACTTTGAAACGAGCTGTTGGATGCTGTCCCTCTCGCAGCGTTTGGGACGGAATCCAACAGCTAGATTCAAAGTGTGAAAATGGGCTTCCTTGTAAAGCCGGCTTGGCAAGGACATGTAGCAAAGCCGGCTTGGCAAGGTCATCTAGCGAAGCCGGCTTGGCAAGGAGCGGGCCGTGACCGGTCTAGCGAAGCCGGCTTGGCAAGGACATCTAGCGAAAAGGGTGAAACGGAGTACCAGGGGCACGGCCGCCTTGGGCGCGCGGCTTTGCGTGGCCACAGGGGGGGGCTTAAGTGTGGGTGCCCAGGTTCGACCGGAGGTCAAGGTGCCCGGAGGTGGGCCCTTTTTGCTGAATGTTTACCGGGAAGGTGAGCCACTTTCTGGGGGGGCGATGGGCGGCTCCCCTGGGGTGGGCCTTGTAAAGCCGGCTTGGCAAGGACATCTAGCGAAGCCGGCTTGGCAAGGAGCGGGCCGTGACCGGTCTAGCGAAGCCGGCTTCGCAAGGTCATCTAGCGAAGCCGGCTTCGCAAGGAAAGCCGAGTTGACACTTTGAAACGAGCTGTTGGATGCTGTCCCTCTCGCAGCGTTTGGGACGGAATCCAACAGCTAGATTCAAAGTGTGAAAATGGGCTTCCTTGTAAAGCCGGCTTGGCAAGGACATCTAGCGAAGCCGGCTTGGCAAGGACATCTAGCGAAGCCGGCTTGGCAAGGAGCGGGCCGTGACCGGTCTAGCGAAGCCGGCTTCGCAAGGTCATCTAGCGAAGCCGGCTTGGCAAGGACAGGGCCGTGACCGGTCTAGCGAAGCCAACTTGGCAAGGACATCTAGCGAAGCCGGCTTGGTAAGGACAGGGCCGTGACCGGTCTAGCGAAGCCGGCTTGGCAAGGTCATCTAGCGAAGCCGGCTTCGCAAGGAAAGCCGAGTTGACACTTTGAAACGAGCTGTTGGATGCTGTCCCTCTCGCAGCGTTTGGGACGGAATCCAACAGCTAGATTCAAAGTGTGAAAATGGGCTTCCTTGTAAAGCCGGCTTGGCAAGGACATCTAGCGAAGCCGGCTTGGCAAGGAGCGGGCCGTGACCGGTCTAGCGAAGCCGGCTTGGCAAGGTCATCTAGCGAAGCCGGCTTCGCAAGGAGTGGGTTTTTGACACTTTGAAAATGTACATCGCCAGAGGCTGGTTAAGGAAGTAGGTAAGGGGGTTATAGCCACGATCATCAGGTGATGATCCTTGTGCTCATCTAGCAAAGCCAGCTTTGCAAGGAGTGTTCCGTGACCGGTCTAGCGAGGCCGGCTTGGCAAGGTCATCTAGCGAAGCCGGCTTGGCAAGGACAGGGCCGTGACCGGTCTAGCGAAGCCGGCTTGGCAAGGACATCTAGCGAAGCCGGCTTGGTAAGGACAGGGCCGTGACCGGTCTAGCGAAGCCGGCTTGGCAAGGTCATCTAGCGAAGCCGGCTTGGCAAGGACAGGGCCGTGACCGGTCTAGCGAAGCCGGCTTGGCAAGGACATCTAGCGAAGCCGGCTTGGTAAGGACAGGGCCGTGACCGGTCTAGCGAAGCCGGCTTGGCAAGGTCATCTAGCGAAGCCGGCTTCGCAAGGAGTGGGTTTTTGACACTTTGAAACGAGCTGTTGGATGCTGTCCCTCTCGCAGCGTTTGGGACGGAATCCAACAGCTAGATTCAAAGTGCGAAAATGGGCTTCCTTGTAAAGCCGGCTTGGCAAGGACATCTAGCGAAGCCGGCTTGGCAAGGAGCGTTGCAACGGTTAGGTGGAGGACAGGAGGCAAAGTCCACCAAAATAACCACGGCCGGTTAGGGTTAGGAGGAGGGGAAAAGTACTGGCTAACGACTTACGTAGCTTAGCGTTAGCCAGACTGGTGCACGGTCCTGTGATGTGCCTTCAGAGTCCCCAGAAAGTGAAAAGCACCTCCCAACTCCACATTTCACCTTATCAAAGCCACAAAAGTGCATTACCTCTGCGCTGGTTCAAAAAATTGGACTCCACGGGTCCTGTAGCTGTTGATTTTTTTTATCCTTAATTCAGGCCGACTTGGTCCTGCTTCACTCTGCCCTGTTGCAACGTTTCGGAGGGCGGCTTGTCCTTCATCAGGCATGACAGAGTGGTATCTTTTAAATGTCCTTTTCCTTAGGTTTCCCTTTAATTTGGTTCAAAAACGGTAAGTATTTTCCTTTTTTCTAGCTTGAGGTAAGTGTTTTCTTGTTGTTCTCTTCAGCTTGAGGCCTCTAATCAGAATAATATCTGCTAATTTTGTAATCTGCACCCTATTTGGGTGTCTGACGATTAAAATCCAATTCACTTCTTAGCCTTCTCCTGCTTGAGAATTTTAAATTTCCAGTGGGTCACAATAATCACTGATGTTAAGTTTAGGTGTTGCAGCTAGGTAAGGATGTCCTCACTCACCAGGGAAAGCTCCAGAATGACACACACGGCACTGGCTGGTTAGGGAGAGGGGAAAAAAGAGCTGGCCAACGACTTACAAAGCTCTGCGTTAGCCAGTCTGGTGCACGGTCCTGTGATGCGCCTCCAGAGACCCCAGAAAGGCAAAAACACTCGCTCCTTGTTTGAGGTTTTAAGCATTTCCCACACTTCCCATGGTAAAAAACAAAAGTGCATTACCTTTGCATTTGTTCAAAAAATTGGACTTCACGAATCCTTTAATGTCTGCATCCTACTTGGATGTCTTACGATGAATTTTCCTATCTTCCTGTCCTATTAATCCAGGCCTACTTGGTCCTGCTTCACTCTGCCTTGTTGCAACGTTTCGGAGAACTATTTGTCCTTCATCAGGCTTTACAGAGTGGCATCTTTAAGTTTCCTTTTTCTTTAGGTAAGGGGGTTATAGCCACGATCATCAGGTGATGATCCTTGTGCTCATCTAGCAAAGCCGGCTTGGCAAGGACAGGGCCGCGACTCCCCTTGTAAAGCCGGCTTGGCAAGATCATCTAGCCAAGCCGGCTCGGCAAGCTCAGGGGTCACAGGGGTCGAGCCCATGTTAAGTCAACAGAGGCCTCCCGGACACTTTTCCGGGGCCCGTTTGGCGAGGCGAGGCTCGACGGCCCGGGGCCGGCCCGGCCAGACAGCGGGTGCCGAGCCGGACGCGCGGACGCCCGGGTCGGCCCCCCGGGAGCGCCGGGACCGCCCCGGAGCCGAGGCCAAAGTTGGGAGGTTAGGCAATGTTAAGTCAATGGGGGCCTTTTGGACACCTTTTCCGAGGCCTTTTCCGCCAGACGAGGTCCCGCGGCCCGGGGCTGGCGCGGCGCGGTAGCAGGCGCCAGCCGGACGCACGGACGCCCGGGTCGGCCGGCTGAGACCGCGGGAAGCGCCCCAAAAGGCGGGGCAAGGTTGAGAGGGCAGGCAATGTAAAGGCAATGGGATCTAGCGAAGCCGGCTTGGCAAGGACATGGCCGTGACGGTCTAGCGAAGCCGGCTTTGCAAGGTCATCTAGCGAAGCCGGCTTGGCAAGGAAAGCCGAGTTGACACTTTGAAACGAGCTGTTGGATGCTGTCCCTCTCGCAGCGTTTGGGACGGAATCCAACAGCTAGATTCAAAGTGTGAAAATGGGCTTCCTTGTAAAGCCGGCTTGGCAAGGACATGTAGCAAAGCCGGCTTGGCAAGGTCATCTAGCGAAGCCGGCTTGGCAAGGAGCGGGCCGTGACCGGTCTAGCGAAGCCGGCTTGGCAAGGACATCTAGCGAAAAGGGTGAAACGGAGTACCAGGGGCACGGCCGCCTTGGGCGCGCGGCTTTGCGTGGCCACAGGGGGGGGCTTAAGTGGGGTGCCAGGTCGACCGGAGGTCAAGGTGCCCGGAGGTGGGCCTTTTTGCTGAATGTTTACCCGGGAAGGTGAGCCACTTTCTGGGGGGGCGATGGGCGGCTCC
>NW_024040575.1:65000-73845 GCF_014851395.1 Micropterus salmoides | reverse complement strand
TTCACTGGAGACCAACATTGTCATTTTCAAACTTGTGGCCTGTCAGAGAACTGTTGAGTTAGGCCTAAATTGGCTCTTTCCAGAGGCCTGTGTTAAGGTCAGGGGTCAGATTTCTTAAGGTTTTAAGCTGTATTTCTGCCCAGCATTTCACATATATGGTTAATGATACACACATTTAAAGCTTAGCTCTTCCTCTGCACTGTAAGCCCAGGCCCAGAATCAAAGACAACCTGGAAGCTAAAAACAGCCATACAGTACACACAGCCAAGTCTTACATTACCGGGTGAGTACAGGATAAACCTTCTCCCAGGTGATGCATTTTTACAGAGTCTCACGAAGAGGGTTAGAATTGCTGCTGACTCAGAGGCCTGGCTCTCTCTTCAACAGGATCACATTTACTTCAGTGATAGGGCAATATATAGCCTAGATCCAGGCTTTCACTGGAGACCAACATTGTTCATTTTCAAACTTGTGGCCCCTGTCAGAGAACTGTTGAGTTAGGCCTAAATTTGGCTCTTCCAGAGGCCTGCTGTAAGGTCAGGGGTCAGATTTCTTAAGGTTTTAAGCTATGTATTTCTGCCCAGCATTTTCACATATATGGTTAATGATACACACATTTAAAGCTTAGCTCTTCCTCTGCACTGTAAGCCCAGGCCCAGAACTCAAAGACAACCTGGAAGCTTAAAACCAGCCATACAGTACACACAGCCAAGTCTTACATTTCGGGTGAGTACAGGATAAACTCTCCCCAGGTGATGCATTTTTACAGAGTCTCACCAAAGAGGGCAGAATTGCTGCTGACTCAGAGGCCTGGCTCTCTCTTCAACAGGATCACATTTACTTCAGTGATAGGGCAATATATAGCCTAGATCCAGGCCTTTCACTGGAGACCAACATTGTTCATTTTCAAACTTGTGGCCCCTGTCAGAGAACTGTTGAGTTAGGCCTAAATTTGGCTCTTTCCAGAGGCCTGCTGTAAGGTCAGGGGTCAGATTTCTTAAGGTTTTAAGCTATGTATTTCTGCCCAGCATTTCACATATATGGTTAATGATACACACATTTAAAGCTTAGCTCTTCCTCTGCACTGTAAGCCCAGGCCCAGAACTCAAAGACAACCTGGAAGCTTAAAACCAGCCATACAGTACACACAGCCAAGTCTTACATTACCGGGTGAGTACAGGATAAACCTCTCCCCAGGTGATGCATTTTTACAGAGTCTCACCGAAGAGGGTAGAATTGCTGCTGACTCAGAGGCCTGGCTCTCTCTTCAACAGGATCACATTTACTTCAGTGATAGGGCAATATATAGCCTAGATCCAGGCCTTTCACTGGAGACCAACATTGTTCATTTTCAAACTTGTGGCCCCTGTCAGAGAACTGTTGAGTTAGGCCTCAATTTGGCTCTTTCCAGAGGCCTGCTGTAAGGTCAGGGGTCAGATTTCTTAAGGTTTTAAGCTATGTATTTCTGCCCAGCATTTTCACATATATGGTTAATGATACACACATTTAAAGCTTAGCTCTTCCTCTGCACTGTAAGCCCAGGCCCAGAACTCAAAGACAACCTGGAAGCTTAAAACCAGCCATACAGTACACACAGCCAAGTCTTACATTTCCGGGTGAGTACAGGATAAACCTCTCCCCAGGTGATGCATTTTTACAGAGTCTCACCGAAGAGGGCAGAATTGCTGCTGACTCAGAGGCCTGGCTCTCTCTTCAACAGGATCACATTTACTTCAGTGATAGGGCAATATATAGCCTAGATCCAGGCCTTTCACTGGAGACCAACATTGTTCATTTTCAAACTTGTGGCCCCTGTCAGAGAACTGTTGAGTTAGGCCTAAATTTGGCTCTTTCCAGAGGCCTGCTGTAAGGTCAGGGGTCAGATTTCTTAAGGTTTTAAGCTATGTATTTCTGCCCAGCATTTTCACATATATGGTTAATGATACACACATTTAAAGCTTAGCTCTTCCTCTGCACTGTAAGCCCAGGCCCAGAACTCAAAGACAACCTGGAAGCTTAAAACCAGCCATACAGTACACACAGCCAAGTCTTACATTACCGGGTGAGTACAGGATAAACCTCTCCCCAGGTGATGCATTTTTACAGAGTCTCACCGAAGAGGGTAGAATTGCTGCTGACTCAGAGGCCTGGCTCTCTCTTCAACAGGATCACATTTACTTCAGTGATAGGGCAATATATAGCCTAGATCCAGGCCTTTCACTGGAGACCAACATTGTTCATTTTCAAACTTGTGGCCCTGTCAGAGAACTGTTGAGTTAGGCCTCAATTTGGCTCTTTCCAGAGGCCTGCTGTAAGGTCAGGGGTCAGATTTCTTAAGGTTTTAAGCTATGTATTTCTGCCCAGCATTTTCACATATATGGTTAATGATACACACATTTAAAGCTTAGCTCTTCCTCTGCACTGTAAGCCCAGGCCCAGAACTCAAAGACAACCTGGAAGCTTAAAACCAGCCATACAGTACACACAGCCAAGTCTTACATTTCCGGGTGAGTACAGGATAAACCTCTCCCCTGGTGATGCATTTTTTCAGAGTCTCACCAAAGAGGGCAGAATTGCTGCTGCTGCCTAGGAGACTCAGATTTTCAGTTGTGATACACCAAATTGTAGCCCTGAATCCCCTCTTTCCATGAAGCCGAAACACTTTAATTTAGCCAAACAGGAAATCTCAAAATATGCATTACAATAAAGCCAATTAAGGAGGTTTTCTGAGCGCTCCAAAATACTCCTAATATTAACCAGGCTGTACAGCCTAGGAGACTCAGATTTTCAGTTGTGATACACCAAATTGTAGCCCTGAATCCCCTCTTTCCATCAAGCCCTAACACATTAATTTAGCCCAACAGGAAAGCTAAAAATATGCATTACAATATAGCCAATTAAGGAGGTATTCTGAGGGCTCCAAAATTTACTGCTAATATGAACCAGGCTGTTCAGCCCAGGAGACTCAGATCTTCAGTTGTGATACACCAAATTGTAGCCCTAAATCCCCTCTTTCCATCATGCCCAAACACTTTAATTTTGCCCAACAGGACAGCTAAAAATATGCATTACAATATAGCAAATTAAGGAGGTATTCTGAGGGCTCCAAAATCTACTGCTAATATTACCAGGCTGTTCAGCCCAGGAGACTCAGATTTTCAGTCGTGATACACCAAATTGTAGCCCTGACTCCCCTCTTTCCATCAAGCCCAAACACATTAATTTAGCCCAACAGGACAGCTAAAAGTATGCATTACAATGTAGCCAATTCAGGCGGTATTCTCAGCGCTCTAATATGTAGTCCAAATATTAACCAGGTAGCTCAGCCTAGGAGAATCAGATTTTCAGTTGTGATACACCAAATTATAGCCCTGAATCCCCTCTTTCCCGAAGCCCAAACACTTTAATTTAGCCCAACAGGACAGCTCAAAATATGCATTACAATACATCTAATTAAGGAGTTTTCTGAGCGCCCCAAAATTTACTCCTAATATGAGCCAGGCTGTTCAGCCTAGGAGACTCAGATTTTCAGTTGTGATACACCAAATTGTAGCCCTAAATCCCCTCTTTCCATGAAGCCCAAATACTATAATTTAGCCCAACAGGACAGCTAAAAATATGCATTACAATATAGCCAATTATGGAGGTATTCTGAGGGCTCCAAAATCTACTGCTAATATTACCAGGCTGTTCAGCCCAGGAGACTCAGATCTTCAGTTGTGATACACCAAATTGTAGCCCTGAATCCCCTCTTTCCATCAAGCCCAAACACATTAATTTAGCCCAACAGGACAGCTAAAAGTATGCATTACAATGTAGCCAATTCAGGCGGTATTCTCAGCGCTCCAATATGTGGTCAAAATATTACCAGGCTGTTCAGCCCAGGAGACTCAGATTTTCAGTTGTGATACACCAAATTGTAGCCCTGACTCCCCTCTTTCCATCAAGCCAAAACACTTTAATTTAGCCCAACAGGACAGCTCAAAATATGCATTACAATACATCTAATTAAGGAGGTTTTCTGAGCGCTCCAAAATACTCCTAATATTAACCAGGCTGTACAGCCTAGGAGACTCAGATTTTCAGTTGTGATACACCAAATTGTAGCCCTGAATCCCCTCTTTCCATCAAGCCCTAACACATTAATTTAGCCCAACAGGAAAGCTAAAAATATGCATTACAATATAGCCAATTAAGGAGGTATTCTGAGGGCTCCAAAATTTACTGCTAATATGAACCAGGCTGTTCAGCCCAGGAGACTCAGATCTTCAGTTGTGATACACCAAATTGTAGCCCTAAATCCCCTCTTTCCATCATGCCCAAACACTTTAATTTTGCCCAACAGGACAGCTAAAAATATGCATTACAATATAGCAAATTAAGGAGGTATTCTGAGGGCTCCAAAATCTACTGCTAATATTACCAGGCTGTTCAGCCCAGGAGACTCAGATTTTCAGTCGTGATACACCAAATTGTAGCCCTGACTCCCCTCTTTCCATCAAGCCCAAACACATTAATTTAGCCCAACAGGACAGCTAAAAGTATGCATTACAATGTAGCCAATTCAGGCGGTATTCTCAGCGCTCTAATATGTAGTCCAAATATTAACCAGGTAGCTCAGCCTAGGAGAATCAGATTTTCAGTTGTGATACACCAAATTATAGCCCTGAATCCCCTCTTTCCCCGAAGCCCAAACACTTTAATTTAGCCCAACAGGACAGCTCAAAATATGCATTACAATACATCTAATTAAGGAGTTTTTCTGAGCGCCCCAAAATTTACTCCTAATATGAGCCAGGCTGTTCAGCCTAGGAGACTCAGATTTTCAGTTGTGATACACCAAATTGTAGCCCTAAATCCCCTCTTTCCATGAAGCCCAAATACTATAATTTAGCCCAACAGGACAGCTAAAAATATGCATTACAATATAGCCAATTAAGGAGGTATTCTGAGGGCTCCAAAATCTACTGCTAATATGAACCAGGCTGTTCAGCCCAGGAGACTCAGATCTTCAGTTGTGATACACCAAATTGTAGCCCTAAATCCCCTCTTTCCATCATGCCCAAACACTTTAATTTTGCCCAACAGGACAGCTAAAAATATGCATTACAATATAGCAAATTAAGGAGGTATTCTGAGGGCTCCAAAATCTACTGCTAATATTACCAGGCTGTTCAGCCCAGGAGACTCAGATTTTCAGTCGTGATACACCAAATTGTAGCCCTGACTCCCCTCTTTCCATCAAGCCCAAACACATTAATTTAGCCCAACAGGACAGCTAAAAGTATGCATTACAATGTAGCCAATTCAGGCGGTATTCTCAGCGCTCTAATATGTAGTCCAAATATTAACCAGGTAGCTCAGCCTAGGAGAATCAGATTTTCAGTTGTGATACACCAAATTATAGCCCTGAATCCCCTCTTTCCCCGAAGCCCAAACACTTTAATTTAGCCCAACAGGACAGCTCAAAATATGCATTACAATACATCTAATTAAGGAGTTTTTCTGAGCGCCCCAAAATTTACTCCTAATATGAGCCAGGCTGTTCAGCCTAGGAGACTCAGATTTTCAGTTGTGATACACCAAATTGTAGCCCTAAATCCCCTCTTTCCATGAAGCCCAAATACTATAATTTAGCCCAACAGGACAGCTAAAAATATGCATTACAATATAGCCAATTAAGGAGGTATTCTGAGGGCTCCAAAATCTACTGCTAATATTACCAGGCTGTTCAGCCCAGGAGACTCAGATGTTCAGTTGTGATACACCAAATTGTAGCCCTGAATCCCCTCTTTCCATCAAGCCCAAACACATTAATTTAGCCCAACAGGACAGCTAAAAGTATGCATTACAATGTAGCCAATTCAGGCGGTATTCTCAGCGCTCCAATATGTGGTCAAAATATTACCAGGCTGTTCAGCCCAGGAGACTCAGATTTTCAGTTGTGATACACCAAATTGTAGCCCTGACTCCCCTCTTTCCATCAAGCCAAAACACTTTAATTTAGCCCAACAGGACAGCTCAAAATATGCATTACAATACATCTAATTAAGGAGTTTTTCTGAGCGCCCCAAAATTTACTCCTAATATGAGCCAGGCTGTTCAGCCTAGGAGACTCAGATTTTCAGTTTTGATACACCAAATTGTAGCCCTGAATCCCCTCTTTCCATGAAGCCCTAACACTTTAATATAGCCCAACAGGAAAGCTAAAAATATGCATTACAATATAGCCAATTAAGGAGGTATTCTGAGGGCTCCAAAATTTACTGCTAATATTACCAGGCTGTTCAGCCCAGGAGACTCAGATCTTCAGTTGTGATACACCAAATTGTAGCCCTAAATCCCCTCTTTCCATCAAGCCCGAACACTTTAATTTTGCCCAACAGGACACCTCGAAATATGCATTACAATAAAGCTAATTAAGGAGGTTTTCTGAGCGCTCCAAATTACTCCTACTATTAACCAGGCTATTCATTCCAGCAGACTCAGATTTTCAGTTGTGATACACCAAATTGTAGCCCTGACTCCCCTCTTTCCATGAAGCCCAAACACTTTAATTTAGCCCAACAGGAAAGCTAAAAATATGCATTACAATATAGCCAATTAAGGAGGTATTCTGAGGGCTCCAAAATTTACTGCTAATATTACCAGGCTGTTCATCCCAGGAGACTCAGATCTTCAGTTGTGATACACCAAATTGTAGCCCTGAATCCCCTCTTTCCATGAAGCCCTAACACATTAATTTAGCCCAACAGGACAGCTCAAAATATGCATTACAATAAAGCTAATTAAGGAGGTTTTCTGAGCGCCCCAAAATTTACTCCAAATATGAACCAGGCTGTTCAGCCTAGGAGACTCAGATTTTCAGTTGTGATACACCAAATTGTAGCCCTAAATCCCCTCTTTCCATCATTCCCAAACACTTTAATTTAGCCCAACAGGACAGCTAAAAATATGCATTACAATATACCCAATTAAGGAGGTATTCTGAGGGCTCCAAAATTGACTGCTAATATTACCAGGCTGTTCAGCCCAGGAGACTCAGATTTTCAGTTGCGATACACCAAATTGTAGCCCCAAATCCCCTCTTTCCATCAAGCCCAGACACTTTAATTTAGCCCAACAGGACAGCTCAAAATATGCATTACAATACATCTAATTAAGGAGGTTTTCTGAGCGCCTTAAAATTTACTCCAAATATGAACCAGGCTGTTCAGCCTAGGAGACTCAGATTTTCAGTTGTGATACACCAAATTGTAGCCCTAAATCCCCTCTTTCCATCAAGCCCAAACACTTTAATTTAGCCCAACAGGACAGCTAAAAATATGCATTACAATATAGCCAATTAAGGAGGTTTTCTGAGGGCTCCAAAATTTACTGCTAATATTACCAGGCTGTTCAGCCCAGGAGACTCAGATCTTCAGTTGTGATACACCAAATTGTAGCCCTAAATCCCCTCTTTCCATCAAGCCCGAACACTTTAATTTTGCCCAACAGGACACCTCGAAATATGCATTACAATAAAGCTAATTAAGGAGGTTTTCTGTGCGCTCCAAAATACTCCTAATATTAACCAGGCTATTCATTCCAGCAGACTCAGATTTTCAGTTGTGATACACCAAATTGTAGCCCTAAATCCCTCTTTCCATCATGCCCGAACACTTTAATTTTGCCCAACAGGACAGCTAAAAATATGCATTACAATATAGCAAATTAAGGAGGTATTCTGAGGGCTCCAAAATCTACTGCTAATATTACCAGGCTGTTCAGCCCAGGAGACTCAGATTTTCAGTTGTGATACACCAAATTGTAGCCCTGACTCCCCTCTTTCCATGAAGCCCTAACACTTTAATATAGCCCAACAGGAAAGCTAAAAATATGCATTACAATATAGCCAATTAAGGAGGTATTCTGAGGGCTCCAAAATTTACTGCTAATATTACCAGGCTGTTCATCCCAGGAGACTCAGATCTTCAGTTGTGATACACCAAATTGTAGCCCTGAATCCCCTCTTTCCATGAAGCCCTAACACATTAATTTAGCCCAACAGGACAGCTCAAAATATGCATTACAATAAAGCTAATTAAGGAGGTTTTCTGAGCGCCCCAAAATTTACTCCAAATATGAACCAGGCTGTTCAGCCTAGGAGACTCAGATTTTCAGTTGTGATACACCAAATTGTAGCCCTAAATCCCCTCTTTCCATCATTCCCAAACACTTTAATTTAGCCCAACAGGACAGCTAAAAATATGCATTACAATATACCCAATTAAGGAGGTATTCTGAGGGCTCCAAAATTGACTGCTAATATTACCAGGCTGTTCAGCCCAGGAGACTCAGATTTTCAGTTGCGATACACCAAATTGTAGCCCTAAATCCCCTCTTTCCATCAAGCCCAGACACTTTAATTTAGCCCAACAGGACAGCTCAAAATATGCATTACAATACATCTAATTAAGGAGGTTTTCTGAGCGCCTTAAAATTTACTCCAAATATGAACCAGGCTGTTCAGCCTAGGAGACTCAGATTTTCAGTTGTGATACACCAAATTGTAGCCCTAAATCCCCTCTTTCCATCAAGCCCAAACACTTTAATTTAGCCCAACAGGACAGCTAAAAATATGCATTACAATATAGCCAATTAAGGAGGTTTTCTGAGCGCCCCAAAATTGTTCTCCAAATATGAACCAGGCTGTTCAGCCTAGGAGACTCAGATTTTCAGTTGTGATACACCAAATTATAGCCCTGAATCCCCTCTTTCCCCAAAGCCCAAACACTTTAATTTAGCCCAACAGGACAGCTCAAAATATGCATTACAATACATCTAATTAAGGAGGTTTTCTGAG
>NW_024040575.1:55000-60000 GCF_014851395.1 Micropterus salmoides | reverse complement strand
GGACCGTCCTCAGCTGGGTGTTCCCGCCCCGGAGACTGAAGCCTTCCCTGGGTAGACATCCAGGGAAGCAGCCCCCTCTCCAGCTGGATGTGTGTGGCCCAGATGATGGAGCCCTGGCTGGGTAGACATCCAGGGAAGCAGCCCCCTCTCCAGCTGGATGTGTGTGGCCCAGATCATGGAGCCCTGGCTGGGCAGACATCCAGGGAAGCAGCCCCCTCTCCAGCTGGATGTGTGTGGCCCAGATCATGGAGCCCTGGCTGGGCAGACATCCAGGGAAGCAGCCCCCTCTCCAGCTGGATGTGTGTGGCCCAGATCATGGAGCCCTGGCTGGGCAGACATCCAGGGAAGCAGCCCCCTCTCCAGCTGGATGTGTGTGGCCCAGATCATGGAGCCCTGGCTGGGCAGACATCCAGGGAAGCAGCCCCCTCTCCAGCTGGATGTGTGTGGCCCAGATCATGGAGCCCTGGCTGGGTAGACATCCAGGGAAGCAGCCCCCTCTCCAGCTGGATGTGTGTGGCCCAGATCATGGAGCCCTGGCTGGGCAGACATCCAGGGAAGCAGCCCCCTCTCCAGCTGGATGTGTGTGGCCCAGATGATGGAGCCCTGGCTGCGTAGACATCCAGGGAAGCAGCCCCCTCTCCAGCTGGATGTGTGTGGCCCAGATCATGGAGCCCTGGCTGCGTAGACATCCAGGGAAGCAGCCCCCTCTCCAGCTGGATGTGTGTGGCCCAGATCATGGAGCCCTGGCTGGGCAGACATCCAGGGAAGCAGCCCCCTCTCCAGCTGGATGTGTGTGGCCCAGATGATGGAGCCCTGGCTGGGTAGACATCCAGGGAAGCAGCCCCCTCTCCAGCTGGATGTGTGTGGCCCAGATCATGGAGCCCTGGCTGGGTAGACATCCAGGGAAGCAGCCCCCTCTCCAGCTGGATGTGTGTGGCCCAGATGATGGAGCCCTGGCTGGGTAGACATCCAGGGAAGCAGCCCCCTCTCCAGCTGGATGTGTGTGGCCCAGATCATGGAGCCCTGGCTGGGTAGACATCCAGGGAAGCAGCCCCCTCTCCCGCTGGATGTCTGTGGCCAAGATCATGGAGCCCTGGCTGGGTAGACATCCAGGGAAGCAGCCCCCTCTCCCGCTGGATGTGTGTGGCCCAGATGATGGAGCCCTGGCTGGGCAGGCATCCAGGGAAGCAGCCCCCTCTCCCGCTGGATGTGTGTGGCCCAGATGATGGAGCCCTGGCTGGGCAGGCATCCAGGGAAGCAGCCCCCTCCCCAGCTGCGGACCCAGCGAAACAACGAGAAAATGGGGTTGAAAATGATCACCATGACAAGCAAAATGATTTTTTCTAAAAAGGCAGAATGAAGCTACGCTGGAGCCGAGAGGAGCCTGTGATCGAGGGTATTTATGTGAATTTTTTCCATTTGTCACATTGATATCATCTCCTCGTCTTGTATTTTATTTTTATTATTTTACGTTGAATTTTTTCTCATTTTGAGGCCGAAAAAATGACAAAGTGTTTTCACCGATAAACCCTGCGAAGCCCTAGACCTCTAGGGCTTTGCAGGGTTTACTGGTAAAAACACTTTGTCAAAATTTCACTCGCTCGAAAAAATGACAAAGTCTTTTCACCGATAAACCCTGCGAAGCCCTAGACCTCTAGGGCTTTGCAGGGTTTACTGGTAAAAACACTTTGTCAAAATTTCACTCGCTCGAAAAAATGACAAAGTCTTTTCACCGATAAACCCTGCGAAGCCCTAGACCTCTAGGGCTTTGAGAGTTTTCCCGTTTCAAGGAGTTTACCCCTGATTCACAAGCTACCATCGGCACGATTTCAGAAACCCAGTTTTTGAGAGGAAAAAAGTCACAAGCGAAAATTTTTCTAAGTCCACACCTCCAGGGCCGTTTTAGAGGGAACTTCCCCGCGATCGAGGTGCCCCGGCTGGGCAGAGTGCAGAGGCTGTGGGGCCTCCGGGCTACCAGGACCGTTAACATCCAGGGAGAACCAGAGGTGACAGGGGCCTCTGGGCGCCGCTTTACCCGCCCAGGGTGGCTCTCCCCGGGCTGGGCGAGGTGCTTTTGGGTGCCCCACCAGAGTCAAGCCCACGACTCTCTACTTCCACAGCTCGACTCCCAGAGGTGACAGGGGCCTCTGGGCGCCGCTTTACCCGCCCAGGGTGGCTCTCCCCGGGCATGGCGAGGTGCTTTTGGGTGCCCCACCAGAGTCAAGCCCACGACTCTCTACTTCCACAGCTCGACTCCCAGAGGTGACAGGGGCCTCTGGGCGCCGCTTTACCCGCCCAGGGTGGCTCTCCCCGGGCATGGCGAGGTGCTTTTGGGTGCCCCACCAGAGTCAAGCCCACGACTCTCTACTTCCACAGCTCGACTCCCAGAGGTGACAGGGGCCTCTGGGCGCCGCTTTACCCGCCCAGGGTGGCTCTCCCCGGGCATGGCGAGGTGCTTTTGGGTGCCCCACCAGAGTCAAGCCCACGACTCTCTACTTCCACAGCTCGACTCCCAGAGGTGACAGGGGCCTCTGGGCGCCGCTTTACCCGCCCAGGGTGGCTCTCCCCGGGCTGGGCGAGGTGCTTTTGGGTGCCCCACCAGAGTCAAGCCCACGACTCTCTACTTCCACAGCTCGACTCCCAGAGGTGACAGGGGCCTCTGGGCGCCGCTTTACCCGCCCAGGGTGGCTCTCCCCGGGCATGGCGAGGTGCTTTTGGGTGCCCCACCAGAGTCAAGCCCACGACTCTCTACTTCCACAGCTCGACTCCCAGAGGTGACAGGGGCCTCTGGGCGCCGCTTTACCCGCCCAGGGTGGCTCTCCCCGGGCATGGCGAGGTGCTTTTGGGTGCCCCACCAGAGTCAAGCCCACGACTCTCTACTTCCACAGCTCGACTCCCAGAGGTGACAGGGGCCTCTGGGCGCCGCTTTACCCGCCCAGGGTGGCTCTCCCCGGGCATGGCGAGGTGCTTTTGGGTGCCCCACCAGAGTCAAGCCCACGACTCTCTACTTCCACAGCTCGACTCCCAGAGGTGACAGGGGCCTCTGGGCGCCGCTTTACCCGCCCAGGGTGGCTCTCCCCGGGCATGGCGAGGTGCTTTTGGGTGCCCCACCAGAGTCAAGCCCACGACTCTCTACTTCCACAGCTCGACTCCCAGAGGTGACAGGGGCCTCTGGGCGCCGCTTTACCCGCCCAGGGTGGCTCTCCCCGGGCATGGCGAGGTGCTTTTGGGTGCCCCACCAGAGTCAAGCCCACGACTCTCTACTTCCACAGCTCGACTCCCAGAGGTGACAGGGGCCTCTGGGCGCCGCTTTACCCGCCCAGGGTGGCTCTCCCCGGGCTGGGCGAGGTGCTTTTGGGTGCCCCACCAGAGTCAAGCCCACGACTCTCTACTTCCACAGCTCGACTCCCAGAGGTGACAGGGGCCTCTGGGCGCCGCTTTACCCGCCCAGGGTGGCTCTCCCCGGGCATGGCGAGGTGCTTTTGGGTGCCCCACCAGAGTCAAGCCCACGACTCTCTACTTCCACAGCTCGACTCCCAGAGGTGACAGGGGCCTCTGGGCGCCGCTTTACCCGCCCAGGGTGGCTCTCCCCGGGCATGGCGAGGTGCTTTTGGGTGCCCCACCAGAGTCAAGCCCACGACTCTCTACTTCCACAGCTCGACTCCCAGAGGTGACAGGGGCCTCTGGGCGCCGCTTTACCCGCCCAGGGTGGCTCTCCCCGGGCATGGCGAGGTGCTTTTGGGTGCCCCACCAGAGTCAAGCCCACGACTCTCTACTTCCACAGCTCGACTCCCAGAGGTGACAGGGGCCTCTGGGCGCCGCTTTACCCGCCCAGGGTGGCTCTCCCCGGGCATGGCGAGGTGCTTTTGGGTGCCCCACCAGAGTCAAGCCCACGACTCTCTACTTCCACAGCTCGACTCCCAGAGGTGACAGGGGCCTCTGGGCGCCGCTTTACCCGCCCAGGGTGGCTCTCCCCGGGCATGGCGAGGTGCTTTTGGGTGCCCCACCAGAGTCAAGCCCACGACTCTCTACTTCCACAGCTCGACTCCCAGAGGTGACAGGGGCCTCTGGGCGCCGCTTTACCCGCCCAGGGTGGCTCTCCCCGGGCATGGCGAGGTGCTTTTGGGTGCCCCACCAGAGTCAAGCCCACGACTCTCTACTTCCACAGCTCGACTCCCAGAGGTGACAGGGGCCTCTGGGCGCCGCTTTACCCGCCCAGGGTGGCTCTCCCCGGGCTGGGCGAGGTGCTTTTGGGTGCCCCACCAGAGTCAAGCCCACGACTCTCTACTTCCACAGCTCGACTCCCAGAGGTGACAGGGGCCTCTGGGCGCCGCTTTACCCGCCCAGGGTGGCTCTCCCCGGGCATGGCGAGGTGCTTTTGGGTGCCCCACCAGAGTCAAGCCCACGACTCTCTACTTCCACAGCTCGACTCCCAGAGGTGACAGGGGCCTCTGGGCGCCGCTTTACCCGCCCAGGGTGGCTCTCCCCGGGCATGGCGAGGTGCTTTTGGGTGCCCCACCAGAGTCAAGCCCACGACTCTCTACTTCCACAGCTCGACTCCCAGAGGTGACAGGGGCCTCTGGGCGCCGCTTTACCCGCCCAGGGTGGCTCTCCCCGGGCATGGCGAGGTGCTTTTGGGTGCCCCACCAGAGTCAAGCCCACGACTCTCTACTTCCACAGCTCGACTCCCAGAGGTGACAGGGGCCTCTGGGCGCCGCTTTACGCTTCGCATTTTTGCTCATCCAACACGGGGCTGAGTGCTTTCCACCGGGCAGAGTACCAGGGCCACGAATCAGTCGACAGGGGCCTCTGGGCGCCGCTTTACCCGCCCAGGGTGGCTCTCCCCGGGCTGGGCGAGGTGCTTTTGGGTGCCCCACCAGAGTCAAGCCCACGACTCTCTACTTCCACAGCTTGACTCCCAGAGGTGACAGGGGCCTCTGGGCGCCGCTTTACCCGCCCAGGGTGGCTCTCCCCGGGCTGGGCGAGGTGCTTTTGGGTGC
>NW_024040575.1:22500-45000 GCF_014851395.1 Micropterus salmoides | reverse complement strand
TAAGTGAGATCCTGGCAGTATTTTACTAGGAATCACTGAGTGGATGAGCATGTGTGTCTGCTTACATCAGTAACATGTCATATTACTGATGTACGCAGATATGACTCAAATGACTCATGTTCTTGGCCCCTTGCACAATGTCTATGCCAACGCTGGGGTCTCTGGGATTTTACTTTGAGAAAATGTGGCCATTTGGAGAGGCCCATAGTGAGGTACCCCAACCCCCCCGCACACACACTTTTTACTTATTTGAGTCAGACACAGAAACGGTTAATGTTAAATCACACACACTTTATTTACACACATTCGTTATACAATAACAGCACAAGCTGTACAATATAATACAGTATGACAGAGTCTGTCAGGGAAACTTGTCAGACATCCAGCCACTTCAGCTCCTCTTCCTCCCCACGAAAAGACCTCCTCTTCACACCGTGGTCGAAGCGGATCTCCTCGTCACTGGCAATGTCCTTTACGGCCTGAAAGAGCAGGACGTGTCTGTCTCCCTCTGGAAGTGTCACTGTGCAGTGGCGTGGCTGCACGTTAAAGTTCTTTTTGGAGTGTCTGATCCATCTGCCTGCTGTTTCCAGAGACGGGTGGCACTCACAGGGGAAGTTCTGCGCATCGATGCAGACTTCCTCACTGCCGTGTGTAAAGAAAAACAGGTGGCCCATGTCGTCCTGCATCTCTGCCATCATCTGCCTGCCCTCAGCGCCCGTGATCACCTTTCCGTGGAAATCACACAGGATGGAGCCCTTGCCGAAGGGCTTAGTTGCAACAACTCCTGTGGTCAAAAAGAGGGAGTCATTACTGTGCTGTCCATGATGTAATTATAGTCATGTTTTGGATGGATTTTACTGTATTTGTACATACCTTGTCCTTTCTTCTCCCCTAAATCCTTCACAGCCAGACCTGGCCATTTCTGCCTGGTCACCCCCCTGACGATGGCCGGGTCACTCTGCGCCTGTGCCTTGCTGAGCGGCCTCCACTTTGCCACTATGTCCTCTGGGCGGGGATGATTGGCCGTCCACCCCTCTGCTTCGATGATTTTCGCCACCTGCGCTAGTGTCGGGGCACATCTTGAGCATTTTGCTGTCAAAGAGAGAACATTTAAATTAATAAAATTAATAGTCAGACACGAGTTGTAAATGTTTGGCTAAGAAAGTATCTACACTTACACAAAAGATGTTGCTCCCGCTTGCCGTACTGCAGAGCCCTCCACTTGTCATAAAAGGCTCTATCGGTGGGGAACCCAGCGTCTGCTCTCTGCGTTTTGTTGGGTGGCTGGCCAGTGATTCCTACAGGGAAGACCTGTAGAAAGACTTTAAAGTCCGGGGTTGGTCTGCCCTCTTTTTCCACTCGCATTTTCTTCTCTTCCCGGGCACCCTCTTCGCCAGAGTCGTCAGAAGAGGAGCTGCAATATTGAAAAGGTTTCCAGGTTACACACTGACAAACAGGTGGGTGAGCACTGAGAGACATTATAATTATTAATATTTAATTAATAATTGACTGTTTCAGATGATTACATACCGTGTCAGGGAGCTGAGCAGGTTCGCGGTCGCCACAACAGTGTCCAGGGTCTTCATCCTGTAGTGCTGGTTTGCCACAGCAGTCGAATGGGCCATGTAGTGTGCCACAGACGCCTTCTGCTCCTCCGTGAAGTTGGCAGCAGCATCTGTCTCCACGGTCCTACGAATTTCCTGGCTCTTGATGTCCGGCAGTTTGTAGCTGCAATGGGGGAGAAATATCAGATGAAGCTCCCAAACTTGAATTATATAATTTTCTTGGGGCATGATCTATTTATTAAATGCACAAATCCGTTACGCTAATTCAACAGATATTTTTGGACCTATGGACTGCTGTTAATACTTACTGCGTGTGCAGGCGAGTGACGTCATTGCCCGCACTCCTGACCTTTGTGCCCGCTGTGGACAAAAACAGCCTGTCTTCATTATCTTGACCCGGGCGGATGTAGTCAGGGCGGATCCACATGTAGTATGCGTCCAGCATCTGCAGAGAAAAACAAAAAATATCTGTTAATATCTGTTGGTTCATTGTTGGTGTTACTGTATTTCATGGTAAGACAATTTAGCTTGTATTAAGCGTACTTACTGCAGCCTCCTCCATAGTGAGGGCAAACACAGCAATCTGCATTGTCGCAGTCTTGTGGTCGCTGACAGCCACGCACACTTTGCCCCCAGCATTCTTTCTCTTCCCCCACTCTGCTGTCTGAAAAAACAAAAATACACACAGAGTGAATAACTGACATAAAGGCCCTCTTCGCAGACTACCTAATATACCCTAATATTGCCCCCTAAAATACTCCCACAAAAACTGAGGTCTTACCGTCATTCCCTCCACCGCCCCCGGTCTCTGGAAGTGACCGAGGATCAGGATTGCTTCACAGTAATACCGGTACAGCGTCTTTTGATCTGAAGCCACGTGGTCGCCTTCCATCAGCCTCCCATAAATGGACAGCATGTCTTTCTTGGCCTTCCGGAGGACTGCCTGGCACTCCTGAAGGCTCCTCTGACCCTCGTGGAACCGTTCAAACCTAGAATGACATGATAGAAGACAAGAAACAATGCAGGGGAGGATTACACACATGTCTGTGTCACATAACCCCAGATGTACAGCCAGCACATGAGTATTATCAACATGCAGGAAGTCATTAAAGTAAAATAAATGGGAGGCAGACTGACCTGGTTTTACAGGTGACCTTGCTGTTGGACTTGGCCACTGGCTTTCTGAGGGCAACGAGGAGGTCGAGGTAGGCCTGGCACTTCCTGTAGAAGTCAGCATCCGCTGCAGCCAGGTTGAGGTGGGTCTTCAAATACTGAACAAACCGTATCATGTTTTTAATGTAGTTCAGTATGGTGGCTGGGCCCATTTCAGCGTGACGGAGTTGGGTGAGGTAGTCCTTGGTCTCAGTTGACTTTAGCAGGAAGTCCAAGCTGACTTCATCCCCACTTGGCTGGATGAATCTCAGCATCCTGGAGACGTTGTCTACCTGTGATGAAAGAAAAAGAGAAGTGTGAGATGACGATGCAGCGAGAAGAAAAGCCACACACCAGCCAGCCGCACAAAGACACCCCGAAAAAAAAGCTGTGTTTTATCTAAATTTGTTATGGAACTTAATACGCAGAGAGCTGCTCTACATGTGCTGTGCTACTATATTTTAAAACGTTTCGCGGTTACAAAGAGCAACATGGAACAGACTGAAAAGAGACACATGGGATATATCTTACCTCCTGCTGGCAGTTTGGGACCTGCAGGGTATTGATCAGGTAGCCCTTGAAATCCGTCAGCATGGCCTCTTCTGCAGGGAACTTTTCATACAGCCCCATCTTCATCATGTTGGCACGGACACCTTTGCTCTGCTCTGCTTGATCTCTGAAAAAAATAGAGAAAGACGAAAATGAGCTCAAATCAATCTTGCAGTTTGTTCACAGTTTCTGAACTGATGTGTGTGTGTGTGTGTGTGTGTGTGTGTGTGTGAGGTTTAGAACTTACTTTTGCCATGTTCGGTCACTTGGATCGGTGGAGCTGCCTTCAGAGCTGCTATCCTCCGCCACCGAGACGCCACCGGCCGCTTCAGAGCTGCCACCGGCTGCTCCAGAAAGGCCACTGGCTGTGGGAACGGCAGCTGTGCTGGTGGACGGCTCTTCGGAGTCCAGGTCTGCAGTGTTCGGAGCATTGGCCACAAAAAACTTTCTTTGGCGCAGCTCTTCCAGAAGAGCCAGCCTAGATGGTCTGTGGGGGTACCGCTTGCACATCTCCTTATAGTCCCAGTTTCTGGCCCCCGTGTCCACTCCTTGCAGGACTCCTTGGCCCTCTTCGCCTCCTCCAGCCGTTCTTCAGGCGTGCTTTTCTTCATGCAGACCCTGCTCAGATGCGTCGTCAGCATGTCCTGTGGTTTTTCACACAGCAGGCAGTGAACGATGCGACGATCGGACTTCTGGCTGTGAGACAAAGCAGACACACCAAAGATTACAACTGTGAAAATGAATGAATGTTTTTGCTTGCTGTTGTGGCTGGACTGTCTATTACATAAAATATACAGTTAAAATATAAAATATACATAAAATTACAAATATACAGAAAGTTGTGGTTTAAGAGGGAAGTATTCCACTGGTTCAGTTTCCACAACCTCTCATACTGTAGTGCTACCAGAACTGGTTTTTCAGCATTCTTAGGACAGAGGCCTGAGTTGTGCTAAAGTGGCTGACCAATTCACACTTCACCCTTGACCTAATTTAGGTCACCAAAAGTTACAAGTCACTCCTTTGGAATATATTTCACATGTTTTTGGGATGAGAAACAAGCCTTAATTTAAACAGAAAACACAGAGTGAAAACTATATTTGGGTTTTCCACAATTTGCTTATTATCAACATTAGTTTTATCCTGCCTTTATCCATACTAACGTAGGTCACCATAAGTAACAAGTCACTCCTTTGTGTTTTTCTATTATCTGTTTAAATTAAGGCTTGTCCCAAAAACATGTTGAAATAGTTTCCAAAGGAGTGACTTGTTACTTATGGTGACCTAAGTTAGTATGGATAAAGGCAGGATAAAACTAATGTTGATAATAAGCAAATTGTGGAAAACCCAAATATAGTTTTCACTCTGTGTTTTTCTATTATCTGTTTAAATTAAGGCTTGTCCCAAAAACATGTTGAAATAGTTTCCAAAGGAGTGACTTGTTACTTATGGTGACCTAAGTTAGTATGGATAAAGGCAGGATAAAACTAATGTTGATAATAAGCAAATTGTGGAAAACCCAAATATAGTTTTCACTCTGTGTTTTTCTATTATCTGTTTAAATTAAGGCTTGTCCCAAAAACATGTTGAAATAGTTTCCAAAGGAGTGACTTGTTACTTATGGTGACCTAAGTTAGTATGGATAAAGGCAGGATAAAACTAATGTTGATAATAAGCAAATTGTGGAAAACCCAAATATAGTTTTCACTCTGGAAACTATTTCAACATGTTTTTGGGACAAGCCTTAATTTAAACAGATAATAGAAAAACACAGAGTGAAAACTATAATTGGGTTTTTCACAATTTGCTTATTATCAACATTAGTTTTATCCTGCCTTTATCCATACCATGTCAACTGAATTGTCAATTACAGGCACAGATGTGATTAGACACAACACAAACAGTAAAAATCCACTAGAGAAAAGAAATTTGAACTTACTTGTCGGCTTTTGCTGCCATTTTCCAAAAATAAAAAGAAGTCCTTGGGAAGGGAGTGAGAGTCTTGGGATGAAAGTATAGAAAATTCTGCCAAAGACAAGGAGCACAAAAACAGGAGTGTAGCTCAAGTTGAAAATGTCCTTGCAAAGGGCAAAAGGTGGTCTCTGCAGTCAGAATCGAAAACAAAGTGAATGAATGGTTCCTTAACTGCAGTACTTATTATCTGTGCAGCACCAGCTGTGTGATGTCATGGTCAAGCAGACCAATCGGGTTGCTTACTATTGTTTAGAGGGGGCAGGGTGTGACTTTGTAAGCAAGACACTTGGTTAGACAAGACAGATTCTGCAGACAAGACAGAGCTCCAAACATCTGCAGAGGGAAGACATGGAGTGTGCTGGAAGACAGAAGAAAGCAGGCCACAGACCATCAGCCTGCAAAGGAAGAAAGCATCTGCAGAGGGAGGAAAGAAATATCTAAACAGCAATTTTAATTGCTAACACTAAAGAGCTTCTATTCCACCTCATTATAAACCTACACACTCACTTTTTCATGTAGTCTCCTTCTTAACATTTTATTACATGTGATGATTAAAAACTTGTGTGCCATACTGATGTGTGTGTCCAAAACACACCTCCATTGTTCTGAGATCACTGATCAGAGTATAATAGAACCACATGTCAAACTCTGAGTGGTTGCTAATAAAGATGTATTCATACATCAAACCTATTTACATGTCACTAAGGAGGGTAAACTGTACAGGTTGTTTACAGACAGAAACAAATTGTTTGTATGTATGCTGGATGCTCCCTGACTGGTTAGCTGCAAACAACTTATTTCTGATGAAAGTTAAATTAAACAACCACATTCCAGGTAAACTTGCACCTGTGCACAGGTAGCTCTGCAGACAGTCATAGCTGTCCTGCAGCTGCCTGTGGGGGGAGGGGGGCATTTGCATCTGTACACAGGCTGAGAATCAGAGTGTGACACTCTGATTCAGCCAGCTTTCATTTAAGTCATTATTTCTGCTCTAGGAGACCAGGGTAAAATGAGTCTGCTTGTCCTGTATCTCTTACATTTTTTGCGTGCGTTCAGGGTAAAATTCTCCCACTTCAAGTTAAATTAAACAACCACATTCCAGGTAAACTTGCACCTGTGCACAGGTAGCTCTGCAGACAGTCATAGCTGTCCTGCAGCTGCCTGTGGGGGGAGGGGGCATTTGCATCTGTACACAGGCTGAGAATCAGAGTGTGACACTCTGATTCAGCCAGCTTTCATTTAAGTCATTACTTCTGCTCTAGGAGACCAGGGTAAAATGAGTCTGCTTGTCCTGTATCTCTTACATTTTTGGGTGAGTTCAGGGTAAAATTCTCCCTCTTCAACAGGATCACATTTACTATACTATCTATAGCCTAGAGTCAGGCCTTTCACTGGAGACCAACATTGTTTATTTTGAAACTTGTGTCTGCCTGGTGTCAGAGGTCAGATCTCTTAAAGTTTTTGGTATGTACTTCTGCCTAGCATTTTCAGAAATATGGTTGATGATACACACATTTAAAGCTTTCCTCTTCCTCTGTACTGCAAGCCCAGGCCTACAAATCAAACATTTCCCAAAATTTCAGGCTCAGTATTTCAGGCCAACATTGTATGTAATGATCAGAATAATCAGATTTCCCTACACTGAACATGTATTAAAATGTGTTATGTAACTCATCCTTGTCATTTCTTACATTTGACTTACTTTATTTAAAAACAAATCAGTCATGGTCAGCCCACCCCCCTCTTGGCTGCTGCAGAAAGGTGGGAGGGACTATCAAGTGGACATATAAGGTGAGACCTCAGAGGCACCATGTACTCAGTTCTTCAAGAAAACACTGAAGATTCCTCCTGCATTTTTCTTTGTTTGTAAACTAGCTTTTTCATTTGCGAAGAATGGCTCCCAAGCGGTAAGTTCAGATCATTTGTATTTTCTGTCTTTACATTTTAAGAATGCATTCACGTGTACTAACATCTGTAAGCTTAAGTAAATAATCTATTTCTTGTTATTTAACAGCCTTACTGCTGTACCCAGGTGGCCTGTTGGTTGACAATACTATGAGCAAAAATCTAGCAAAACACTCCTTAATGACTAAATTACTAAGTTACTACAGTTATTCTTTTCTTAACTTTGAGTTAACTACAAGCTGTATGTGTTTTGTCCCTGACTTAGAAATAATAAGTATATAAAATAATAATTTGACAAGAACATATATTTGATCATGGCCTAAAATCCAAAAACAAAGGCTTTTTCAGAGGCAGCAGTCTGGACTGCAGTGTGGCATTGTAATTAGAGTGTCCAATTTGCACCTCATTGTATTAGGATCACACCAGCCCCCTCCCTTTTGAATCTGTTTCACCTTCAAAGTTTTTCTTTATATGACATAAGTAAACATGTCTGTGTTGAGAATGTGATTATTGTGCCATTTAGGTCAAATCCAATCTTTTTTTCCCATCAACGCTATTAAATTCAATTCAATTTTATTTATGTAGCGCCAAATCAAAAACTTCCTTGTCTCAAGTCTTTCTGGAATATTTTGTTTTATGAAACGATTTTAATCAAACTAAACCGTCTACCTTCTCTCTCACAGTGACAAGGATCGCCGCATCGTTTCCTGTCTGCAGTGTTTCAGACCACAGGAGCTGTTGCCTAACCACCTGTTAAGAGTCTGCCTGAAGAACCACACAAATGAGGAGAGGAATGCAGAGGTGGACAGAGCCAAAAAGTCGATGAAGGCCTGGACCCTTCAAGGCAGAACCTGGGACTACAACGTCATGGTCAGGCGGTACCCCGATGAGGCTTCCAGACAGGCTCTTCTGGAAGACCTTCGTGACATGCATTTTTTAATTCTTAATGACCCCATGGACACACCTGCTGAATCCAGTCACAGACCACCAGGCGCTGCAGTTGAAACTTGCAACAAAAAGTGAGTTGTTATTCACTAGTATTACTTTTTATTTAATGCAGAGTCATTAAATTTAAATCTTGGAACGCTGCCAGGCACAGATACAGAAACATTTCTAACTGGCCTCCTTATTTGTTTGTTTTTTTCATCAAATCATTCTAGACCTGCTCAGCCGACTCTCCAAGACTGCCAGAGAGTCCTCAGAGTGTCACAGATGGACATGCTGGACATCCGCAGGAGGCTCCTGGATCAGCAGCATGTGGAAGAAGACCAAAAGACGCTGTTCCGTTACTTCTGCGAAGCCATCCTGGTCCTGAGATACTTCCAGCGACCAGAAGCAGTGAGGGCATTTACAGTAAGTACTTTGACTTTATACACACTGAGGAAACACTGTACAGTAAGTCACCCTGTAGTCATGTCATTAATCCCCACTGTGTTCTTTATTTGTTTTCCAGGCTTCAGATTGGGTCAACAAGACACATGTTGAGGGACGAATCCGAATGGGGGTCAGTGAACTGACAGCGTCCACAAAGAAGAGTGCAACATTTTCCCTCGCAGTGGAGGACTCTGCTGTAAGTTCTCTATAAGGCTGAATATGATTGACCCCCCCCCACCCCCCTCCCCCAGAGGACACCAGCACCTCCTCATATACTTTTGCCAATGAATGACTGATGATGATTTTTTTTTACTTTTGCCAATAAATGACTGATGATGATTTTTTTTACTTTTGCCAATGAATGACTGATGATGATTGTAAATCAAGACTTAGGGGATGGTGGGGTTGTAATAAGTTCTCTAGCAGCCTGAAAAGACTTAATATGAATTACTTTAGCATCAGAATGAAGCATTAACTTCCTGTCTGATCTCCACAGATGCTGGACGCATACTTCCAGAAGGTTCGTCCAGCATGTCTGCAGGACAGTGTGGACGACCAGGGCAGATTTTTCCTGTCCAAACAGGGCATACCAGTTGGCAACGTTGCGAGCGACCTCAACCGTCTGCATGAACAGTAAGTTTTAGCAGAATCATGTATTATAGTGTATGCATTTATACACGCTGTACAGAGAAATATAAAAGGATTAAGTTGAGTGGCTGGCTTATGTACTACATCAAGTTCAAATAATATTATTTTATTTTCTGTAAGAAAAATATGCTGAAAGAATTGAGGTATAATCTAAAATTTATTCTTCATTGCAGGTATGAATTACCAAGCTTTTCAAGCCAAGAAGTGAGAAGAGCCCACAGATTCAGTACTTCGACATGGTTTGTGTCATCATCCAAAACATACAACATTCATATATTTTCTGTTTACCAGAGTTTGACTATGAAATATTCTTTTCAGCTCTCCTTCTGATGAGCCGGCTGATGAGAGGATAGGTCGGAAAAAGAAGCGAGGCAGAGGCGCAGCTGACCAGGATGACAGGGACTTTGGAGCGTTTCTCCAGCACTTCCCGGCGACGGCGAGTAGCACCCCACCCACGAAAAAAAAACGGACCGCTGCAGGGTTTCCACCTGACAGAGTCTTTTATGACAGGTGGAGGTCTGTGCAGTTTGCCAAGCGGGAGGAGCACCTCTTGTGTAAGTTGACGCACTTTATCATTCAAAAAAATGATTACACATCTTGGTGTTCTGGAAATTATGCTAGGAGATTAGGTTAACAATATTTCTATAATCAAAGTAACATAATTCACATTTTGGACAAGAAAATTAATTTAACATTTGTCTTTGACAGCCCAGTGTTCGAGACGGCCCCCGACAGTCAGCAAGGTGTCATTGCTCATCCAAAAAGAGGGTTGGACTGCCAACTGTCCTCGCCCCGAGAACGTAGTGGCAAAGTGGAAACCAGTCAGTAGGGTGCAGGTGGAGACGGATCCATGGATCCTCACTACGCTCCATAGTCAAAAGTGGACAGGCCTGGCCCTCAAGGACTTTGGTGGCACAAAAGGACATGGTATGTAAACATGTCTTGTGAGCAGGCGAGCATTAATCCAGCAGTAAAACACTGTGATATTGTGCTCCTGGAGTGAATACTAATTGCACCTTCTTTTGACCACAGGAGTTGTTGCCACCAAAGCCTTTTCCATGGGATCCATTGTTTGCGATTACCATGGCAAGGTAATCACAGGAGCAGAGGGCCGGAAGATGATGGAGTCCATCCAGGATGAGATGGGCTACCTTTTCTTTTTCCATGGTGGTGGTCGGGACCTCTGCGTAGATGCTCAGACTTTCCCGTGTGGGTGTCACCCAACAGAAGACACCATGGGCCGGAGGATCAATCATTCCTCCAAGAAGGCAAACCTGAGGCCAGTCTATTGCAGGATGAACTTCCCTGAAGGAGAGAGGGATGTCATCCTGTTGCAGGCCACAAGAGACATTGATATCTGTGAGGAGCTGCTTTTTAATTATGGCGTCAAGCGCACATCTTTTCGGGGAGAAGGACTGAACCTCGACTGGCTGGATGAGTGAACAAAATGCCATTCATTCAACACTCTTGCAATAATATCTATATACACAGCATGTTGTATGCACATTGCAATTGTTTTTAACTTGACACTTATCTTAATTTTATTATGTACATAACAGTGTCTTTGATTTTTTGTTATCTCCCCTGTACATAGCAAACAATAAAGATTCGACTATAAGCACTGTAATAGCTGATCATTTCTTGGAAAATTCTTGTACTGAAAAACTCAACAATGTCTGTTGGTAACCGAGCGTAGCGTGGAAGTTGAGGAGAAATATTCTAAACACCTATTTTTAAACCTGCTAACACTAAAGAGCTACCTACACACTAACTTGTTGATTTTGGCCGAATTTCCTTTGTATCACATGTGATCAGAGTATAATAGACCCTGTGCACAGGCAACTCTGCAGACAGTCATAGCTGTCCTGCAGCTGCCTGTGGGGGGAGGGGGGCATTTGCATCTGTACACACGGTGAGAATGAGAGTGTGACACTCTGATTCAGCCAGCTTTCATTTAAGTCATTATTTCTGCTCTAGGAGACCAGGGTAAAATGAGTCAGCTTCCACTGCTTTAATTAAAACATGTAAATGCCATATTACAGATTAGAATGACACACAGTTTTTGGGGGATAACTTTTGATAGGAAGGTGCAAGAGCCAAACGGTTTGCACTGTTGGACTCGGGGTTGAATTTCAAGTAGGACTGATGTGTTTTGGAGAAAATTGGAGAGTAGCTGTCAGAAGCTGTCCCGGCTGCGGCCTATATGACGCACTGCGGACAGGAAATAACAGCTAATTTCTAAGTGTCAAAAGTCGGGTGAGTTTTTTTGGGGATAACTTTTGATAGGAAGGTGCTAGAGCCAAACGGTTTGCACTGTTGGACTCGGGGTTGAATTTCAAGCAGGACTGATGACTCTACTGGATGACTCCACAGAAACCAGAACAGACTCAATTTGGCATGCCTGTCCGCCCGGGGTCAGGGGTCAGATTTCTTAAGCTTTTAGCTATGTATTTCTGCCCAGCATTTTCACATATATGGTTAATGATACACACATTTAAAGCTTAGCTCTTCCTCTGCACTGTAAGCCCAGGCCCAGAACTCAAAGACAACCTGGAAGCTTAAAACCAGCCATACAGTACACACAGCCAAGTCTTACATTACCGGGTGAGTACAGGATAAACCTCTCCCCAGGTGATGCATTTTTACAGAGTCTCACCGAAGAGGGCAGAATTGCTGCTGACTCAGAGGCCTGGCTCTCTCTTCAACAGGATCACATTTACTTCAGTGATAGGGCAATATATAGCCTAGATCCAGGCCTTTCACTGGAGACCAACATTGTTCATTTTCAAACTTGTGGCCCCTGTCAGAGAACTGTTGAGTTAGGCCTAAATTTGGCTCTTTCCAGAGGCCTGCTGTAAGGTCAGGGGTCAGATTTCTTAAGGTTTTAAGCTATGTATTTCTGCCCAGCATTTTCACATATATGGTTAATGATACACACATTTAAAGCTTAGCTCTTCCTCTGCACTGTAAGCCCAGGCCCAGAACTCAAAGACAACCTGGAAGCTTAAAACCAGCCATACAGTACACACAGCCAAGTCTTACATTACCGGGTGAGTACAGGATAAACCTCTCCCCAGGTGATGCATTTTTACAGAGTCTCACCGAAGAGGGTAGAATTGCTGCTGACTCAGAGGCCTGGCTCTCTCTTCAACAGGATCACATTTACTTCAGTGATAGGGCAATATATAGCCTAGATCCAGGCCTTTCACTGGAGACCAACATTGTTCATTTTCAAACTTGTGGCCCCTGTCAGAGAACTGTTGAGTTAGGCCTAAATTTGGCTCTTTCCAGAGGCCTGCTGTAAGGTCAGGGGTCAGATTTCTTAAGGTTTTAAGCTATGTATTTCTGCCCAGCATTTTCACATATATGGTTAATGATACACACATTTAAAGCTTAGCTCTTCCTCTGCACTGTAAGCCCAGGCCCAGAACTCAAAGACAACCTGGAAGCTTAAAACCAGCCATACAGTACACACAGCCAAGTCTTACATTACCGGGTGAGTACAGGATAAACCTCTCCCCAGGTGATGCATTTTTACAGAGTCTCACCAAGAGGGCAGAATTGCTGCTGACTCAGAGGCCTGGCTCTCTCTTCAACAGGATCACATTTACTTCAGTGATAGGGCAATATATAGCCTAGATCCAGGCCTTTCACTGGAGACCAACATTGTTCATTTTCAAACTTGTGGCCCCTGTCAGAGAACTGTTGAGTTAGGCCTAAATTTGGCTCTTTCCAGAGGCCTGCTGTAAGGTCAGGGGTCAGATTTCTTAAGGTTTTAAGCTATGTATTTCTGCCCAGCATTTTCACATATATGGTTAATGATACACACATTTAAAGCTTAGCTCTTCCTCTGCACTGTAAGCCCAGGCCCAGAACTCAAAGACAACCTGGAAGCTTAAAACCAGCCATACAGTACACACAGCCAAGTCTTACATTACCGGGTGAGTACAGGATAAACCTCTCCCCAGGTGATGCATTTTTACAGAGTCTCACCAAAGAGGGCAGAATTGCTGCTGACTCAGAGGCCTGGCTCTCTCTTCAACAGGATCACATTTACTTCAGTGATAGGGCAATATATAGCCTAGATCCAGGCCTTTCACTGGAGACCAACATTGTTCATTTTCAAACTTGTGGCCCCTGTCAGAGAACTGTTGAGTTAGGCCTAAATTTGGCTCTTTCCAGAGGCCTGCTGTAAGGTCAGGGGTCAGATTTCTTAAGGTTTTAAGCTATGTATTTCTGCCCAGCATTTTCACATATATGGTTAATGATACACACATTTAAAGCTTAGCTCTTCCTCTGCACTGTAAGCCCAGGCCCAGAACTCAAAGACAACCTGGAAGCTTAAAACCAGCCATACAGTACACACAGCCAAGTCTTACATTACCGGGTGAGTACAGGATAAACCTCTCCCCAGGTGATGCATTTTTACAGAGTCTCACCGAAGAGGGTAGAATTGCTGCTGACTCAGAGGCCTGGCTCTCTCTTCAACAGGATCACATTTACTTCAGTGATAGGGCAATATATAGCCTAGATCCAGGCCTTTCACTGGAGACCAACATTGTTCATTTTCAAACTTGTGGCCCCTGTCAGAGAACTGTTGAGTTAGGCCTAAATTTGGCTCTTTCCAGAGGCCTGCTGTAAGGTCAGGGGTCAGATTTCTTAAGGTTTTAAGCTATGTATTTCTGCCCAGCATTTTCACATATATGGTTAATGATACACACATTTAAAGCTTAGCTCTTCCTCTGCACTGTAAGCCCAGGCCCAGAACTCAAAGACAACCTGGAAGCTTAAAACCAGCCATACAGTACACACAGCCAAGTCTTACATTTCCGGGTGAGTACAGGATAAACCTCTCCCCAGGTGATGCATTTTTACAGAGTCTCACCAAAGAGGGCAGAATTGCTGCTGACTCAGAGGCCTGGCTCTCTCTTCAACAGGATCACATTTACTTCAGTGATAGGGCAATATATAGCCTAGATCCAGGCCTTTCACTGGAGACCAACATTGTTCATTTTCAAACTTGTGGCCCCTGTCAGAGAACTGTTGAGTTAGGCCTAAATTTGGCTCTTTCCAGAGGCCTGCTGTAAGGTCAGGGGTCAGATTTCTTAAGGTTTTAAGCTATGTATTTCTGCCCAGCATTTTCACATATATGGTTAATGATACACACATTTAAAGCTTAGCTCTTCCTCTGCACTGTAAGCCCAGGCCCAGAACTCAAAGACAACCTGGAAGCTTAAAACCAGCCATACAGTACACACAGCCAAGTCTTACATTTCCGGGTGAGTACAGGATAAACCTCTCCCCAGGTGATGCATTTTTACAGAGTCTCACCGAAGAGGGCAGAATTGCTGCTGACTCAGAGGCCTGGCTCTCTCTTCAACAGGATCACATTTACTTCAGTGATAGGGCAATATATAGCCTAGATCCAGGCCTTTCACTGGAGACCAACATTGTTCATTTTCAAACTTGTGGCCCCTGTCAGAGAACTGTTGAGTTAGGCCTAAATTTGGCTCTTTCCAGAGGCCTGCTGTAAGGTCAGGGGTCAGATTTCTTAAGGTTTTAAGCTATGTATTTCTGCCCAGCATTTTCACATATATGGTTAATGATACACACATTTAAAGCTTAGCTCTTCCTCTGCACTGTAAGCCCAGGCCCAGAACTCAAAGACAACCTGGAAGCTTAAAACCAGCCATACAGTACACACAGCCAAGTCTTACATTTCCGGGTGAGTACAGGATAAACCTCTCCCCAGGTGATGCATTTTTACAGAGTCTCACCAAAGAGGGCAGAATTGCTGCTGACTCAGAGGCCTGGCTCTCTCTTCAACAGGATCACATTTACTTCAGTGATAGGGCAATATATAGCCTAGATCCAGGCCTTTCACTGGAGACCAACATTGTTCATTTTCAAACTTGTGGCCCCTGTCAGAGAACTGTTGAGTTAGGCCTAAATTTGGCTCTTTCCAGAGGCCTGCTGTAAGGTCAGGGGTCAGATTTCTTAAGGTTTTAAGCTATGTATTTCTGCCCAGCATTTTCACATATATGGTTAATGATACACACATTTAAAGCTTAGCTCTTCCTCTGCACTGTAAGCCCAGGCCCAGAACTCAAAGACAACCTGGAAGCTTAAAACCAGCCATACAGTACACACAGCCAAGTCTTACATTACCGGGTGAGTACAGGATAAACCTCTCCCCAGGTGATGCATTTTTACAGAGTCTCACCGAAGAGGGTAGAATTGCTGCTGACTCAGAGGCCTGGCTCTCTCTTCAACAGGATCACATTTACTTCAGTGATAGGGCAATATATAGCCTAGATCCAGGCCTTTCACTGGAGACCAACATTGTTCATTTTCAAACTTGTGGCCCCTGTCAGAGAACTGTTGAGTTAGGCCTAAATTTGGCTCTTTCCAGAGGCCTGCTGTAAGGTCAGGGGTCAGATTTCTTAAGGTTTTAAGCTATGTATTTCTGCCCAGCATTTTCACATATATGGTTAATGATACACACATTTAAAGCTTAGCTCTTCCTCTGCACTGTAAGCCCAGGCCCAGAACTCAAAGACAACCTGGAAGCTTAAAACCAGCCATACAGTACACACAGCCAAGTCTTACATTTCCGGGTGAGTACAGGATAAACCTCTCCCCAGGTGATGCATTTTTACAGAGTCTCACCAAAGAGGGCAGAATTGCTGCTGACTCAGAGGCCTGGCTCTCTCTTCAACAGGATCACATTTACTTCAGTGATAGGGCAATATATAGCCTAGATCCAGGCCTTTCACTGGAGACCAACATTGTTCATTTTCAAACTTGTGGCCCCTGTCAGAGAACTGTTGAGTTAGGCCTAAATTTGGCTCTTTCCAGAGGCCTGCTGTAAGGTCAGGGGTCAGATTTCTTAAGGTTTTAAGCTATGTATTTCTGCCCAGCATTTTCACATATATGGTTAATGATACACACATTTAAAGCTTAGCTCTTCCTCTGCACTGTAAGCCCAGGCCCAGAACTCAAAGACAACCTGGAAGCTTAAAACCAGCCATACAGTACACACAGCCAAGTCTTACATTACCGGGTGAGTACAGGATAAACCTCTCCCCAGGTGATGCATTTTTACAGAGTCTCACCGAAGAGGGTAGAATTGCTGCTGACTCAGAGGCCTGGCTCTCTCTTCAACAGGATCACATTTACTTCAGTGATAGGGCAATATATAGCCTAGATCCAGGCCTTTCACTGGAGACCAACATTGTTCATTTTCAAACTTGTGGCCCCTGTCAGAGAACTGTTGAGTTAGGCCTCAATTTGGCTCTTTCCAGAGGCCTGCTGTAAGGTCAGGGGTCAGATTTCTTAAGGTTTTAAGCTATGTATTTCTGCCCAGCATTTTCACATATATGGTTAATGATACACACATTTAAAGCTTAGCTCTTCCTCTGCACTGTAAGCCCAGGCCCAGAACTCAAAGACAACCTGGAAGCTTAAAACCAGCCATACAGTACACACAGCCAAGTCTTACATTTCCGGGTGAGTACAGGATAAACCTCTCCCCAGGTGATGCATTTTTACAGAGTCTCACCGAAGAGGGCAGAATTGCTGCTGACTCAGAGGCCTGGCTCTCTCTTCAACAGGATCACATTTACTTCAGTGATAGGGCAATATATAGCCTAGATCCAGGCCTTTCACTGGAGACCAACATTGTTCATTTTCAAACTTGTGGCCCCTGTCAGAGAACTGTTGAGTTAGGCCTAAATTTGGCTCTTTCCAGAGGCCTGCTGTAAGGTCAGGGGTCAGATTTCTTAAGGTTTTAAGCTATGTATTTCTGCCCAGCATTTTCACATATATGGTTAATGATACACACATTTAAAGCTTAGCTCTTCCTCTGCACTGTAAGCCCAGGCCCAGAACTCAAAGACAACCTGGAAGCTTAAAACCAGCCATACAGTACACACAGCCAAGTCTTACATTACCGGGTGAGTACAGGATAAACCTCTCCCCAGGTGATGCATTTTTACAGAGTCTCACCGAAGAGGGTAGAATTGCTGCTGACTCAGAGGCCTGGCTCTCTCTTCAACAGGATCACATTTACTTCAGTGATAGGGCAATATATAGCCTAGATCCAGGCCTTTCACTGGAGACCAACATTGTTCATTTTCAAACTTGTGGCCCCTGTCAGAGAACTGTTGAGTTAGGCCTCAATTTGGCTCTTTCCAGAGGCCTGCTGTAAGGTCAGGGGTCAGATTTCTTAAGGTTTTAAGCTATGTATTTCTGCCCAGCATTTTCACATATATGGTTAATGATACACACATTTAAAGCTTAGCTCTTCCTCTGCACTGTAAGCCCAGGCCCAGAACTCAAAGACAACCTGGAAGCTTAAAACCAGCCATACAGTACACACAGCCAAGTCTTACATTTCCGGGTGAGTACAGGATAAACCTCTCCCCTGGTGATGCATTTTTTCAGAGTCTCACCAAAGAGGGCAGAATTGCTGCTGCTGCCTAGGAGACTCAGATTTTCAGTTGTGATACACCAAATTGTAGCCCTGAATCCCCTCTTTCCATGAAGCCGAAACACTTTAATTTAGCCAAACAGGAAATCTCAAAATATGCATTACAATAAAGCCAATTAAGGAGGTTTTCTGAGCGCTCCAAAATACTCCTAATATTAACCAGGCTGTACAGCCTAGGAGACTCAGATTTTCAGTTGTGATACACCAAATTGTAGCCCTGAATCCCCTCTTTCCATCAAGCCCTAACACATTAATTTAGCCCAACAGGAAAGCTAAAAATATGCATTACAATATAGCCAATTAAGGAGGTATTCTGAGGGCTCCAAAATTTACTGCTAATATGAACCAGGCTGTTCAGCCCAGGAGACTCAGATCTTCAGTTGTGATACACCAAATTGTAGCCCTAAATCCCCTCTTTCCATCATGCCCAAACACTTTAATTTTGCCCAACAGGACAGCTAAAAATATGCATTACAATATAGCAAATTAAGGAGGTATTCTGAGGGCTCCAAAATCTACTGCTAATATTACCAGGCTGTTCAGCCCAGGAGACTCAGATTTTCAGTCGTGATACACCAAATTGTAGCCCTGACTCCCCTCTTTCCATCAAGCCCAAACACATTAATTTAGCCCAACAGGACAGCTAAAAGTATGCATTACAATGTAGCCAATTCAGGCGGTATTCTCAGCGCTCTAATATGTAGTCCAAATATTAACCAGGTAGCTCAGCCTAGGAGAATCAGATTTTCAGTTGTGATACACCAAATTATAGCCCTGAATCCCCTCTTTCCCCGAAGCCCAAACACTTTAATTTAGCCCAACAGGACAGCTCAAAATATGCATTACAATACATCTAATTAAGGAGTTTTTCTGAGCGCCCCAAAATTTACTCCTAATATGAGCCAGGCTGTTCAGCCTAGGAGACTCAGATTTTCAGTTGTGATACACCAAATTGTAGCCCTAAATCCCCTCTTTCCATGAAGCCCAAATACTATAATTTAGCCCAACAGGACAGCTAAAATATGCATTACAATATAGCCAATTATGGAGGTATTCTGAGGGCTCCAAAATCTACTGCTAATATTACCAGGCTGTTCAGCCCAGGAGACTCAGATCTTCAGTTGTGATACACCAAATTGTAGCCCTGAATCCCCTCTTTCCATCAAGCCCAAACACATTAATTTAGCCCAACAGGACAGCTAAAAGTATGCATTACAATGTAGCCAATTCAGGCGGTATTCTCAGCGCTCCAATATGTGGTCAAAATATTACCAGGCTGTTCAGCCCAGGAGACTCAGATTTTCAGTTGTGATACACCAAATTGTAGCCCTGACTCCCCTCTTTCCATCAAGCCAAAACACTTTAATTTAGCCCAACAGGACAGCTCAAAATATGCATTACAATACATCTAATTAAGGAGGTTTTCTGAGCGCTCCAAAATACTCCTAATATTAACCAGGCTGTACAGCCTAGGAGACTCAGATTTTCAGTTGTGATACACCAAATTGTAGCCCTGAATCCCCTCTTTCCATCAAGCCCTAACACATTAATTTAGCCCAACAGGAAAGCTAAAAATATGCATTACAATATAGCCAATTAAGGAGGTATTCTGAGGGCTCCAAAATTTACTGCTAATATGAACCAGGCTGTTCAGCCCAGGAGACTCAGATCTTCAGTTGTGATACACCAAATTGTAGCCCTAAATCCCCTCTTTCCATCATGCCCAAACACTTTAATTTTGCCCAACAGGACAGCTAAAATATGCATTACAATATAGCAAATTAAGGAGGTATTCTGAGGGCTCCAAAATCTACTGCTAATATTACCAGGCTGTTCAGCCCAGGAGACTCAGATTTTCAGTCGTGATACACCAAATTGTAGCCCTGACTCCCCTCTTTCCATCAAGCCCAAACACATTAATTTAGCCCAACAGGACAGCTAAAAGTATGCATTACAATGTAGCCAATTCAGGCGGTATTCTCAGCGCTCTAATATGTAGTCCAAATATTAACCAGGTAGCTCAGCCTAGGAGAATCAGATTTTCAGTTGTGATACACCAAATTATAGCCCTGAATCCCCTCTTTCCCCGAAGCCCAAACACTTTAATTTAGCCCAACAGGACAGCTCAAAATATGCATTACAATACATCTAATTAAGGAGTTTTTCTGAGCGCCCCAAAATTTACTCCTAATATGAGCCAGGCTGTTCAGCCTAGGAGACTCAGATTTTCAGTTGTGATACACCAAATTGTAGCCCTAAATCCCCTCTTTCCATGAAGCCCAAATACTATAATTTAGCCCAACAGGACAGCTAAAAATATGCATTACAATATAGCCAATTAAGGAGGTATTCTGAGGGCTCCAAAATCTACTGCTAATATGAACCAGGCTGTTCAGCCCAGGAGACTCAGATCTTCAGTTGTGATACACCAAATTGTAGCCCTAAATCCCCTCTTTCCATCATGCCCAAACACTTTAATTTTGCCCAACAGGACAGCTAAAAATATGCATTACAATATAGCAAATTAAGGAGGTATTCTGAGGGCTCCAAAATCTACTGCTAATATTACCAGGCTGTTCAGCCCAGGAGACTCAGATTTTCAGTCGTGATACACCAAATTGTAGCCCTGACTCCCCTCTTTCCATCAAGCCCAAACACATTAATTTAGCCCAACAGGACAGCTAAAAGTATGCATTACAATGTAGCCAATTCAGGCGGTATTCTCAGCGCTCTAATATGTAGTCCAATATTAACCAGGTAGCTCAGCCTAGGAGAATCAGATTTTCAGTTGTGATACACCAAATTATAGCCCTGAATCCCCTCTTTCCCCGAAGCCCAAACACTTTAATTTAGCCCAACAGGACAGCTCAAAATATGCATTACAATACATCTAATTAAGGAGTTTTTCTGAGCGCCCCAAAATTTACTCCTAATATGAGCCAGGCTGTTCAGCCTAGGAGACTCAGATTTTCAGTTGTGATACACCAAATTGTAGCCCTAAATCCCCTCTTTCCATGAAGCCCAAATACTATAATTTAGCCCAACAGGACAGCTAAAAATATGCATTACAATATAGCCAATTAAGGAGGTATTCTGAGGGCTCCAAAATCTACTGCTAATATTACCAGGCTGTTCAGCCCAGGAGACTCAGATGTTCAGTTGTGATACACCAAATTGTAGCCCTGAATCCCCTCTTTCCATCAAGCCCAAACACATTAATTTAGCCCAACAGGACAGCTAAAAGTATGCATTACAATGTAGCCAATTCAGGCGGTATTCTCAGCGCTCCAATATGTGGTCAAAATATTACCAGGCTGTTCAGCCCAGGAGACTCAGATTTTCAGTTGTGATACACCAAATTGTAGCCCTGACTCCCCTCTTTCCATCAAGCCAAAACACTTTAATTTAGCCCAACAGGACAGCTCAAAATATGCATTACAATACATCTAATTAAGGAGTTTTCTGAGCGCCCCAAAATTTACTCCTAATATGAGCCAGGCTGTTCAGCCTAGGAGACTCAGATTTTCAGTTTTGATACACCAAATTGTAGCCCTGAATCCCCTCTTTCCATGAAGCCCTAACACTTTAATATAGCCCAACAGGAAAGCTAAAAATATGCATTACAATATAGCCAATTAAGGAGGTATTCTGAGGGCTCCAAAATTTACTGCTAATATTACCAGGCTGTTCAGCCCAGGAGACTCAGATCTTCAGTTGTGATACACCAAATTGTAGCCCTAAATCCCCTCTTTCCATCAAGCCCGAACACTTTAATTTTGCCCAACAGGACACCTCGAAATATGCATTACAATAAAGCTAATTAAGGAGGTTTTCTGAGCGCTCCAAATTACTCCTACTATTAACCAGGCTATTCATTCCAGCAGACTCAGATTTTCAGTTGTGATACACCAAATTGTAGCCCTGACTCCCCTCTTTCCATGAAGCCCAAACACTTTAATTTAGCCCAACAGGAAAGCTAAAAATATGCATTACAATATAGCCAATTAAGGAGGTATTCTGAGGGCTCCAAAATTTACTGCTAATATTACCAGGCTGTTCATCCCAGGAGACTCAGATCTTCAGTTGTGATACACCAAATTGTAGCCCTGAATCCCCTCTTTCCATGAAGCCCTAACACATTAATTTAGCCCAACAGGACAGCTCAAAATATGCATTACAATAAAGCTAATTAAGGAGGTTTTCTGAGCGCCCCAAAATTTACTCCAAATATGAACCAGGCTGTTCAGCCTAGGAGACTCAGATTTTCAGTTGTGATACACCAAATTGTAGCCCTAAATCCCCTCTTTCCATCATTCCCAAACACTTTAATTTAGCCCAACAGGACAGCTAAAAATATGCATTACAATATACCCAATTAAGGAGGTATTCTGAGGGCTCCAAAATTGACTGCTAATATTACCAGGCTGTTCAGCCCAGGAGACTCAGATTTTCAGTTGCGATACACCAAATTGTAGCCCCAAATCCCCTCTTTCCATCAAGCCCAGACACTTTAATTTAGCCCAACAGGACAGCTCAAAATATGCATTACAATACATCTAATTAAGGAGGTTTTCTGAGCGCCTTAAAATTTACTCCAAATATGAACCAGGCTGTTCAGCCTAGGAGACTCAGATTTTCAGTTGTGATACACCAAATTGTAGCCCTAAATCCCCTCTTTCCATCAAGCCCAAACACTTTAATTTAGCCCAACAGGACAGCTAAAAATATGCATTACAATATAGCCAATTAAGGAGGTTTTCTGAGGGCTCCAAAATTTACTGCTAATATTACCAGGCTGTTCAGCCCAGGAGACTCAGATCTTCAGTTGTGATACACCAAATTGTA
>NW_024040575.1:15000-17500 GCF_014851395.1 Micropterus salmoides | reverse complement strand
GGGTGATGCGCTCCGAGGGAGGCCGAAAATGAGCTCTCATCTGTGGGTGCGGGTCCCGCGGGGGTCCCGCCGGAGCTCCGCACCTCCATCGGGGTACCAGGGGCGCGGAGAAAAATCATTAAAAATGACAAAGTCCACACCTCCAGGCGGGGGGGTGATGCGCTCCGAGGGAGGCCGAAAATGAGCTCTCATCTGTGGGTGCGGGTCCCGCGGGGGTCCCGCCGGAGCTCCACACCTCCATCGGGGTACCAGGGGCGCGGAGAAAAATCATTAAAAAATGACAAAGTCCACACCTCCAGGCGGGGGGGTGATGCGCTCCGAGGGAGGCCGAAAATGAGCTCTCATCTGTGGGTGCGGGTCCCGCGGGGGTCCCGCCGGAGCTCCGCACCTCGCGGAGAAAAATGACAAAGTCCACACCTCCAGGTGGAGGTGCTAAACAGTGTACCAGGACCACGGAGAGCTAAACAGTGTACCAGGACCACGGACAGCTAACGGAGTACCAGGACCACGGAGAGCTAAACAGTGTACCAGGACCACGGACAGCTAAACGGAGTACCAGGACCACGGAGAGCTAAACAGTGTACCAGGACCACGGACAGCTAAACGGAGTACCAGGACCACGGAGAGCTAAGCAGAGTACCAGGACCACGGAGAGCTAAACGGTGTACCAGGACCACGGGACACTGTCGCGAGCGTTTGTCTGTTTGCAGCTGGGTGGGTGGGTGCTTAAGAGTGGGTACGCAGGTTCGGCTGGTGCGCCGGGTTCTGGAGGAGGGTTCCAGGACCGTCCTCAGCTGGGTGTTCCCGCCCCGGAGACTGAAGCCTTCCCTGGGTAGACATCCAGGGAAGCAGCCCCCTCTCCAGCTGGATGTGTGTGGCCCAGATGATGGAGCCCTGGCTGGGTAGACATCCAGGGAAGCAGCCCCCTCTCCAGCTGGATGTGTGTGGCCCAGATCATGGAGCCCTGGCTGGGCAGACATCCAGGGAAGCAGCCCCCTCTCCAGCTGGATGTGTGTGGCCCAGATCATGGAGCCCTGGCTGGGCAGACATCCAGGGAAGCAGCCCCCTCTCCAGCTGGATGTGTGTGGCCCAGATCATGGAGCCCTGGCTGGGCAGACATCCAGGGAAGCAGCCCCCTCTCCAGCTGGATGTGTGTGGCCCAGATCATGGAGCCCTGGCTGGGCAGACATCCAGGGAAGCAGCCCCCTCTCCAGCTGGATGTGTGTGGCCCAGATCATGGAGCCCTGGCTGGGTAGACATCCAGGGAAGCAGCCCCCTCTCCAGCTGGATGTGTGTGGCCCAGATCATGGAGCCCTGGCTGGGCAGACATCCAGGGAAGCAGCCCCCTCTCCAGCTGGATGTGTGTGGCCCAGATGATGGAGCCCTGGCTGCGTAGACATCCAGGGAAGCAGCCCCCTCTCCAGCTGGATGTGTGTGGCCCAGATCATGGAGCCCTGGCTGCGTAGACATCCAGGGAAGCAGCCCCCTCTCCAGCTGGATGTGTGTGGCCCAGATCATGGAGCCCTGGCTGGGCAGACATCCAGGGAAGCAGCCCCCTCTCCAGCTGGATGTGTGTGGCCCAGATGATGGAGCCCTGGCTGGGTAGACATCCAGGGAAGCAGCCCCCTCTCCAGCTGGATGTGTGTGGCCCAGATCATGGAGCCCTGGCTGGGTAGACATCCAGGGAAGCAGCCCCCTCTCCAGCTGGATGTGTGTGGCCCAGATGATGGAGCCCTGGCTGGGTAGACATCCAGGGAAGCAGCCCCCTCTCCAGCTGGATGTGTGTGGCCCAGATCATGGAGCCCTGGCTGGGTAGACATCCAGGGAAGCAGCCCCCTCTCCCGCTGGATGTCTGTGGCCAAGATCATGGAGCCCTGGCTGGGTAGACATCCAGGGAAGCAGCCCCTCTCCCGCTGGATGTGTGTGGCCCAGATGATGGAGCCCTGGCTGGGCAGGCATCCAGGGAAGCAGCCCCCTCTCCCGCTGGATGTGTGTGGCCCAGATGATGGAGCCCTGGCTGGGCAGGCATCCAGGGAAGCAGCCCCCTCCCCAGCTGCGGACCCAGCGAAACAACGAGAAAATGGGGTTGAAAATGATCACCATGACAAGCAAAATGATTTTTTCTAAAAAGGCAGAATGAAGCTACGCTGGAGCCGAGAGGAGCCTGTGATCGAGGGTATTTATGTGAATTTTTTCCATTTGTCACATTGATATCATCTCCTCGTCTTGTATTTTATTTTTATTATTTTACGTTGAATTTTTTCTCATTTTGAGGCCGAAAAAATGACAAAGTGTTTTCACCGATAAACCCTGCGAAGCCCTAGACCTCTAGGGCTTTGCAGGGTTTACTGGTAAAAACACTTTGTCAAAATTTCACTCGCTCGAAAAAATGACAAAGTCTTTTCACCGATAAACCCTGCGAAGCCCTAGACCTCTAGGGCTTTGCAGGGTTTACTGGTAAAAACACTTTGTCAAAATTTCACTCGCTCGAAAAAATGAC
>NW_024040575.1:0-2500 GCF_014851395.1 Micropterus salmoides | reverse complement strand
GGTTCGGCTGGTGCGCCGGGTTCTGGAGGAGGGTTCCAGGACCGTCCTCAGCTGGGTGTTCCCGCCCCGGAGACTGAAGCCTTCCCTGGGTAGACATCCAGGGAAGCAGCCCCTCTCCAGCTGGATGTGTGTGGCCCAGATGATGGAGCCCTGGCTGGGTAGACATCCAGGGAAGCAGCCCCCTCTCCAGCTGGATGTGTGTGGCCCAGATCATGGAGCCCTGGCTGGGCAGACATCCAGGGAAGCAGCCCCCTCTCCAGCTGGATGTGTGTGGCCCAGATCATGGAGCCCTGGCTGGGCAGACATCCAGGGAAGCAGCCCCCTCTCCAGCTGGATGTGTGTGGCCCAGATCATGGAGCCCTGGCTGGGCAGACATCCAGGGAAGCAGCCCCCTCTCCAGCTGGATGTGTGTGGCCCAGATCATGGAGCCCTGGCTGGGCAGACATCCAGGGAAGCAGCCCCCTCTCCAGCTGGATGTGTGTGGCCCAGATCATGGAGCCCTGGCTGGGTAGACATCCAGGGAAGCAGCCCCCTCTCCAGCTGGATGTGTGTGGCCCAGATCATGGAGCCCTGGCTGGGCAGACATCCAGGGAAGCAGCCCCCTCTCCAGCTGGATGTGTGTGGCCCAGATGATGGAGCCCTGGCTGCGTAGACATCCAGGGAAGCAGCCCCCTCTCCAGCTGGATGTGTGTGGCCCAGATCATGGAGCCCTGGCTGCGTAGACATCCAGGGAAGCAGCCCCCTCTCCAGCTGGATGTGTGTGGCCCAGATCATGGAGCCCTGGCTGGGCAGACATCCAGGGAAGCAGCCCCCTCTCCAGCTGGATGTGTGTGGCCCAGATGATGGAGCCCTGGCTGGGTAGACATCCAGGGAAGCAGCCCCCTCTCCAGCTGGATGTGTGTGGCCCAGATCATGGAGCCCTGGCTGGGTAGACATCCAGGAAGCAGCCCCCTCTCCAGCTGGATGTGTGTGGCCCAGATGATGGAGCCCTGGCTGGGTAGACATCCAGGGAAGCAGCCCCCTCTCCAGCTGGATGTGTGTGGCCCAGATCATGGAGCCCTGGCTGGGTAGACATCCAGGGAAGCAGCCCCCTCTCCCGCTGGATGTCTGTGGCCAAGATCATGGAGCCCTGGCTGGGTAGACATCCAGGGAAGCAGCCCCCTCTCCCGCTGGATGTGTGTGGCCCAGATGATGGAGCCCTGGCTGGGCAGGCATCCAGGGAAGCAGCCCCCTCTCCCGCTGGATGTGTGTGGCCCAGATGATGGAGCCCTGGCTGGGCAGGCATCCAGGGAAGCAGCCCCCTCCCCAGCTGCGGACCCAGCGAAACAACGAGAAAATGGGGTTGAAAATGATCACCATGACAAGCAAAATGATTTTTCTAAAAAGGCAGAATGAAGCTACGCTGGAGCCGAGAGGAGCCTGTGATCGAGGGTATTTATGTGAATTTTTTCCATTTGTCACATTGATATCATCTCCTCGTCTTGTATTTTATTTTTATTATTTTACGTTGAATTTTTTCTCATTTTGAGGCCGAAAAAATGACAAAGTGTTTTCACCGATAAACCCTGCGAAGCCCTAGACCTCTAGGGCTTTGCAGGGTTTACTGGTAAAAACACTTTGTCAAATTTCACTCGCTCGAAAAAATGACAAAGTCTTTTCACCGATAAACCCTGCGAAGCCCTAGACCTCTAGGGCTTTGCAGGGTTTACTGGTAAAACACTTTGTCAAAATTTCACTCGCTCGAAAAAATGACAAAGTCTTTTCACCGATAAACCCTGCGAAGCCCTAGACCTCTAGGGCTTTGAGAGTTTTCCCGTTTCAAGGAGTTTACCCCTGATTCACAAGCTACCATCGGCACGATTTCAGAAACCCAGTTTTTGAGAGGAAAAAGTCACAAGCGAAAATTTTTCTAAGTCCACACCTCCAGGGCCGTTTTAGAGGGAACTTCCCCGCGATCGAGTGCCCCGGCTGGGCAGAGTGCAGAGGCTGTGGGGCCTCCGGGCTACCAGGACCGTTAACATCCAGGAGAACCAGAGGTGACAGGGGCCTCTGGGCGCCGCTTTACCCGCCCATGTGGTCTCCCCGGGCTGGGCGAGGTGCTTTTGGGTGCCCCACCAGAGTCAAGCCCACGACTCTCTACTTCCACAGCTCGACTCCCAGAGGTGACAGGGGCCTCTGGGCGCCGCTTTACCCGCCCAGGGTGGCTCTCCCCGGGCATGGCGAGGTGCTTTTTGGGTGCCCCACCAGAGTCAAGCCCACGACTCTCTACTTCCACAGCTCGACTCCCAGAGTGACAGGGGCCTCTGGGCGCCGCTTTACCCGCCCAGGTGGCTCTCCCCCCCGGGCATGGCGAGGTGCTTTTGGGTGCCCCACCGAGTCAGCCCACACTCTCTACTTCCACAGCTCGACCCCAGAGGTGACAGGGGCCTCTGGCGCCGCTTTACCCGCCCAGGGTGGCTCTCCCCGGCATGGCGAGGTGCTTTTGGGTGCCCCACCAGAG
>NW_024040574.1:0-18000 GCF_014851395.1 Micropterus salmoides | reverse complement strand
CCACTTTGTGTTTCAGTTGGTTGTCCAAATCTGCCGATAGTTCCTAAATCCTGTCTGCCACGGTATTTCTCGTCAAGCTAATATTGGCAAAAGCTTGTCGCTTCTCAGGACACACAATTTCTGCAGCCTTCAGCATGCAATTTTTGACAAACTCCCCCTCACAGTACGGATTTGATGCTAATGCTATTTTGCTATTATTAATTAGGTAGCTGGCTTTCACTGCAGCATCACTGGCCTCTCGGCTCCGGGTGAAAACAGATTGCTGTTTCGTCAGATCCACCAACATTTCATTTACCTTCTGTCTTCTCAGTTCTCCGTGCAAGCTGTTGTATTTTCTGCCATGTTCTGCTGAGTTTCATAGTGGCGTCGAATATTATTTTCCTTAAGCACCAAAACTTGCTGCATGCACACCAGGCCCACGGGTTTCCCATTCGCCTCCGTGAACATATAGGAAGTGGTCCATTTTTCTTGAAAAATCCGACACTGTGTGTCCACTTTTCTCTTTTTTGAAGAAGGGTGCCAGGGCCAACAGAAAAGCGGGTAAAACGAGCCAACGAACCAAATGCCACTTACAGACCCTGAAGCTCAGTGCAACCATCTGCTGTTAGTTCTGATGAAGTGTTGCATCATGTTGTCTGCTCTGACTAAAACACTACGCCCCTAGCGGACAATATAGGAAAATGAAGTTCAGAATTTTTATGATTTTTTTGCCGATACAGTTTTTGGTATGAAAGATTGTACTCATGGAAGGAGATACAGTTTGGGGTATAACAGATTGAATTCCTGGAATTAGATACAGTATGTGGTATGATAGTTTTTTGGAATCAGGTTGCGTTTTTTTGTAATGGGAATTAGCATACGGTTTTAAAGCTTTTAAAACCGTATATTGGTGTACAAATTTGTCTTGTACGTCCGCCATCTTGACCAGTTTTCGAAAGCTCCAGCGGGCAGCCGCCTGCTTGTATGTGTAATAGTCACCATCTGGTCACCCGATGCTGCCCTCAAAACTGTCCATTACTGGGGCAGTGTGAAGGCATCTCGAAAGATCGGAACAGAACCGCACTCGATGATATTCTGATTCCAATGATACAATCTCTTTAAAAACTGCATCCCAATTCTAAGCATCCAATTTGTCATACCTGCTGTATCCTAATTCCAATTTTAAAAAAAGTAACCTAATTCCTGTACACAATCTGTCATAAATGTACATCGTAATTCCAAGAACCAATCTGTTGCAAAGCAGCTTACGGCCATTCTTTCCTGGACTGCCCGATCTCCGCCTGATCTCGGAACCAGGCTTGCCAGGGCCGCTTAGGCTTGTACGGAGAGCGTCTGCCTGGCTAGGGACTTCCAGTGACTGGCAGCCTTTTCTGATGTCCACCCAGGAATGAGCGTCTGTTTGTGAGTCAAACCTCCTGGCTAGAGGCAGCCTTGTCAGCTGTACCCAGCCCGGGAACGGGTGCCTATTCCTGTCTGTCATACTGACGCTGAACGGTGTCACTTCCTGATGTTTAGCCCAGGAACAGTGCCTCAGGATTCAAAACTTGGAGCACCTTGGACTATTATGGCAGTAATACGTTTTTTGTCAAATTAGCCGTAGAACATCTTTTGAAGGGCCGTTTGGGGGCGCCTGAGTGGCTTATGGCCATACCAGCTCTGGGAGCTGCCCGATCTCTCCGATCTCGGCTAAGCAGATCAGGGCCTGGTTAGTCCTTGACGGGGACCAGCCTGGGAATACCCTCAGAAGCCTTTTTTCGCTTCAGCCTTCGAAAAAAGTCAGAATTCTGAGATTAAAGTAGATCTGTGAACGTCTCTGTTGTGGAAACAGCAGGGGTCTCTAATGTGCATGCTGCTCTGCTTCTTTTTTTCCCTATCCTGTACACAGTATGTGTAAATGTTACATCTGTTTTGAGGTAGTCTTGGGGTGTTCAAAGTAGCTTCAGACAATTTAGACAGTCTAACTGTACCGGAAGATGTATATTTGTTGTTGGTAAGCGGTGCTCACTTGAACACCACAGGGCTTTGACCAAAGCGTCAACATGTAACGAATCGGGAGTGAAACTGTGTTGCACTGAGATGAGATTGTTTTGGACATGTCTGCACTGGCCCTTAAGGTTAGGCACACACCCTTGTGATGCTAGATTTGGGATAAGTGGCTTTGGGGTGGGCTGTCAATACCCGGGAACGGGTACCTATTCCTGTTCTGTGGACTGGTGGTGAACGGTGTATGCCTGGGATTAGACAAGACATTCTGTAACTCTATTTTGGACTAAAACAACCTGACTGACTGAGGAATACTAATGTCTCCACACAAAATGTATACAGCATACAGTTTTTTGCATTGCATGCATTTATTTGTCTGAAAAAAATATTTTAGATGTCTTTCAAAGGAGCTACTCAACATTAGACATTGTGTTCCCATTCTCCAATTCTGTATAGAGAATCGGATACACTTTGTGAAAAATTAGATTCTATGTTTAGAAGATTTAGACAATTGGATTTCATTCTTGGAGTCAAATTAGAAAATGCGATTTCATCTTTGGATTCTAACATACTACATCTATAAAACTAGCATTCTACCTGAACAGGAAGATTGTTTAGGAACATAAATTCTTTAAAACAGCAGGGGGCGCTGCTGCTGCTGCTGCTGCTGCTGCTGCTGCTTCTTTTCTCCCTATCCTGTACACAGTGCTGTGTAAATGTTACATCGTGTTTTGAAGGCCCGTCTGGGGTGTGCAAAGGCAGCTTACGGCCATTCCGGCCTGGGACTGCCCGATCTCGCCTGATCTCGGAAGCCAGGCTTGGCAGGGCCTGCTTAGGACTTGGACGGGAGAGCGTCTGATCCTGGCTAGGGACTTCCAGGCGGACTGGATCCTTTTCCTGAATGTCCACCCAGGAATGAGCGTCTGTTTGTGAGTGAGGACCTCCGGCTGAAGGTGGCCTTGTCGCTGTACCCATACCCGGAACGGGTGCCTATTCCTGTCTGTGGACTGCCAGCGTGAACGGTGTCCCGGTTCCTGGATGTTTACCCAGGAATCAGTGCCTGTGGATTCCAAGTGACTCTGGAGCACCTTGGACATTATGGGCAGAATACGTTTTTTGTCAATTAGCCGTAGAACATCTTTTGAAGGGCCGTTTGGGGGCGCCTGAGTGGCTTACGGCCACACCGCTCTGGGAGCGCCCGATCTCGTCCGATCTCGGAAGCTAAGCAGAGCAGGGCCTGGTTAGTACTTGGACGGGTGACCGCCTGGGAATACCCTGCTGTAAGCCTTTTTCCGCTTCGCCTTCGAAAAACGGCAGAGGGCGCTTCGGTGAAAGGAGATCTTTTGAACGTCTCTTTAGGAACAGCAGGGGCGCTGCTGCTGCTGCTGCGCTGCTGCTTCTTTTTCTCCCTATCCTGTACACAGTGCTGTGTAATGTTACATCGTGTTTTGAAGGCCCGTCTGGGGTGTGCAAAGGCAGCTTACGGCATTCCGGCCTGGGACTGCCCGATCTCGCCTGATCTCGGAAGCCAGGCTTGGCAGGGCCTGCTTAGGACTTGGACGGAGAGCGTCTGATCCTGGCTAGGGACTTCCAGGCGGACTGGATCCTTTTCCTGAATGTCCACCCAGGAATGAGCGTCTGTTTGTGAGTGAGGACCTCCGGCTGAAGGTGGCCTTGTCGCTGTACCCATACCCGGGAACGGGTGCCTATTCCTGTCTGTGGACTGCCAGCGTGAACGGTGTCCCGGTTCCTGGATGTTTACCCAGGAATCAGTGCCTGTGGATTCCAAGTGACTCTGGAGCACCTTGGACATTATGGGCAGAATACGTTTTTTGTCAATTAGCCGTAGAACATCTTTTGAAGGGCCGTTTGGGGGCGCCTGAGTGGCTTACGGCCACACCGCTCTGGGAGCGCCCGATCTCGTCCGATCTCGGAAGCTAAGCAGAGCAGGGCCTGGTTAGTACTTGGACGGGTGACCGCCTGGGAATACCCGGTGCTGTAAGCCTTTTTCGCTTCGCCTTCGAAAAACGGCAGAGGGCGCTTCGGTGAAAGGAGATCTTTTGAACGTCTCTTTAGAAACAGCAGGGGGCGCTGCTGCTGCTGCTGCTGCTGCTGCTTCTTTTTCTCCCTATCCTGTACACAGTGCTGTGTAAATGTTACATCGTGTTTTGAAGGCCCGTCTGGGGTGTGCAAAGGCAGCTTACGGCCATTCCGGCCTGGGACTGCCCGATCTCGCCTGATCTCGGAAGCCAGGCTTGGCAGGGCCTGCTTAGGACTTGGACGGGAGAGCGTCTGATCCTGGCTAGGGACTTCCAGGCGGACTGGATCCTTTTCCTGAATGTCCACCCAGGAATGAGCGTCTGTTTGTGAGTGAGGACCTCCGGCTGAAGGTGGCCTTGTCGCTGTACCCATACCCGGGAACGGGTGCCTATTCCTGTCTGTGGACTGCCAGCGTGAACGGTGTCCCGGTTCCTGGATGTTTACCCAGGAATCAGTGCCTGTGGATTCCAAGTGACTCTGGAGCACCTTGGACATTATGGGCAGAATACGTTTTTTGTCAATTAGCCGTAGAACATCTTTTGAAGGGCCGTTTGGGGGCGCCTGAGTGGCTTACGGCCACACCGCTCTGGGAGCGCCCGATCTCGTCCGATCTCGGAAGCTAAGCAGAGCAGGGCCTGGTTAGTACTTGGACGGGTGACCGCCTGGGAATACCCGGTGCTGTAAGCCTTTTTCGCTTCGCCTTCGAAAAACGGCAGAGGGCGCTTCGGTGAAAGGAGATCTTTTGAACGTCTCTTTAGGAAACAGCAGGGGGCGCTGCTGCTGCTGCTGCTGCTGCTTCTTTTTCTCCCTATCCTGTACACAGTGCTGTGTAAATGTTACATCGTGTTTTGAAGGCCCGTCTGGGGTGTGCAAAGGCAGCTTACGGCCATTCCGGCCTGGGACTGCCCGATCTCGCCTGATCTCGGAAGCCAGGCTTGGCAGGGCCTGCTTAGGACTTGGACGGGAGAGCGTCTGATCCTGGCTAGGGACTTCCAGGCGGACTGGATCCTTTTCCTGAATGTCCACCCAGGAATGAGCGTCTGTTTGTGAGTGAGGACCTCCGGCTGAAGGTGGCCTTGTCGCTGTACCCATACCCGGGAACGGGTGCCTATTCCTGTCTGTGGACTGCCAGCGTGAACGGTGTCCCGGTTCCTGGATGTTTACCCAGGAATCAGTGCCTGTGGATTCCAAGTGACTCTGGAGCACCTTGGACATTATGGGCAGAATACGTTTTTTGTCAATTAGCCGTAGAACATCTTTTGAAGGGCCGTTTGGGGCGCCTGAGTGGCTTACGGCCACACCGCTCTGGGAGCCCGATCTCGTCCGATCTCGGAAGCTAAGCAGAGCAGGGCCTGGTTAGTACTTGGACGGGTGACCGCCTGGGAATACCCGGTGCTGTAAGCCTTTTTCGCTTCGCCTTCGAAAAACGGCAGAGGGCGCTTCGGTGAAAGGAGATCTTTTGAACGTCTCTTTAGGAAACAGCAGGGGGCGCTGCTGCTGCTGCTGCTGCTTCTTTTTCTCCCTATCCTGTACACAGTGCTGTGTAAATGTTACATCGTGTTTTGAAGGCCCGTCTGGGGTGTGCAAAGGCAGCTTACGGCCATTCCGGCCTGGGACTGCCCGATCTCGCCTGATCTCGGAAGCCAGGCTTGGCAGGGCCTGCTTAGGACTTGGACGGAGAGCGTCTGATCCTGGCTAGGGACTTCCAGGCGGACTGGATCCTTTTCCTGAATGTCCACCCAGGAATGAGCGTCTGTTTGTGAGTGAGGACCTCCGGCTGAAGGTGGCCTTGTCGCTGTACCCATACCCGGGAACGGGTGCCTATTCCTGTCTGTGGACTGCCAGCGTGAACGGTGTCCCGGTTCCTGGATGTTTACCCAGGAATCAGTGCCTGTGGATTCCAAGTGACTCTGGAGCACCTTGGACATTATGGGCAGAATACGTTTTTTGTCAATTAGCCGTAGAACATCTTTTGAAGGGCCGTTTGGGGGCGCCTGAGTGGCTTACGGCCACACCGCTCTGGGAGCGCCCGATCTCGTCCGATCTCGGAAGCTAAGCAGAGCAGGGCCTGGTTAGTACTTGGACGGGTGACCGCCTGGGAATACCCGGTGCTGTAAGCCTTTTTCGCTTCGCCTTCGAAAAACGGCAGAGGGCGCTTCGGTGAAAGGAGATCTTTTGAACGTCTCTTTAGGAAACAGCAGGGGGCGCTGCTGCTGCTGCTGCTGCTGCTTCTTTTTCTCCCTATCCTGTACACAGTGCTGTGTAAATGTTACATCGTGTTTTGAAGGCCCGTCTGGGGTGTGCAAAGGCAGCTTACGGCCATTCCGGCCTGGGACTGCCCGATCTCGCCTGATCTCGGAAGCCAGGCTTGGCAGGGCCTGCTTAGGACTTGGACGGAGAGCGTCTGATCCTGGCTAGGGACTTCCAGGCGGACTGGATCCTTTTCCTGAATGTCCACCCAGGAATGAGCGTCTGTTTGTGAGTGAGGACCTCCGGCTGAAGGTGGCCTTGTCGCTGTACCCATACCCGGGAACGGGTGCCTATTCCTGTCTGTGGACTGCCAGCGTGAACGGTGTCCCGGTTCCTGGATGTTTACCCAGGAATCAGTGCCTGTGGATTCCAAGTGACTCTGGAGCACCTTGGACATTATGGGCAGAATACGTTTTTTGTCAATTAGCCGTAGAACATCTTTTGAAGGGCCGTTTGGGGGCGCCTGAGTGGCTTACGGCCACACCGCTCTGGGAGCGCCCGATCTCGTCCGATCTCGGAAGCTAAGCAGAGCAGGGCCTGGTTAGTACTTGGACGGGTGACCGCCTGGGAATACCCGGTGCTGTAAGCCTTTTTCGCTTCGCCTTCGAAAAACGGCAGAGGGCGCTTCGGTGAAAGGAGATCTTTTGAACGTCTCTTTAGGAAACAGCAGGGGCGCTGCTGCTGCTGCTGCTGCTTCTTTTTCTCCCTATCCTGTACACAGTGCTGTGTAAATGTTACATCGTGTTTTGAAGGCCCGTCTGGGGTGTGCAAAGGCAGCTTACGGCCATTCCGGCCTGGGACTGCCCGATCTCGCCTGATCTCGGAAGCCAGGCTTGGCAGGGCCTGCTTAGGACTTGGACGGGAGAGCGTCTGATCCTGGCTAGGGACTTCCAGGCGGACTGGATCCTTTTCCTGAATGTCCACCCAGGAATGAGCGTCTGTTTGTGAGTGAGGACCTCCGGCTGAAGGTGGCCTTGTCGCTGTACCCATACCCGGGAACGGGTGCCTATTCCTGTCTGTGGACTGCCAGCGTGAACGGTGTCCCGGTTCCTGGATGTTTACCCAGGAATCAGTGCCTGTGGATTCCAAGTGACTCTGGAGCACCTTGGACATTATGGGCAGAATACGTTTTTTGTCAATTAGCCGTAGAACATCTTTTGAAGGGCCGTTTGGGGGCGCCTGAGTGGCTTACGGCCACACCGCTCTGGGAGCGCCCGATCTCGTCCGATCTCGGAAGCTAAGCAGAGCAGGGCCTGGTTAGTACTTGGACGGGTGACCGCCTGGGAATACCCGGTGCTGTAAGCCTTTTTCGCTTCGCCTTCGAAAAACGGCAGAGGGCGCTTCGGTGAAAGGAGATCTTTTGAACGTCTCTTTAGGAAACAGCAGGGGGCGCTGCTGCTGCTGCTGCTGCTGCTGCTTCTTTTTCTCCCTATCCTGTACACAGTGCTGTGTAAATGTTACATCGTGTTTTGAAGGCCCGTCTGGGGTGTGCAAAGGCAGCTTACGGCCATTCCGGCCTGGGACTGCCCGATCTCGCCTGATCTCGGAAGCCAGGCTTGGCAGGGCCTGCTTAGGACTTGGACGGGAGAGCGTCTGATCCTGGCTAGGGACTTCCAGGCGGACTGGATCCTTTTCCTGAATGTCCACCCAGGAATGAGCGTCTGTTTGTGAGTGAGGACCTCCGGCTGAAGGTGGCCTTGTCGCTGTACCCATACCCGGGAACGGGTGCCTATTCCTGTCTGTGGACTGCCAGCGTGAACGGTGTCCCGGTTCCTGGATGTTTACCCAGGAATCAGTGCCTGTGGATTCCAAGTGACTCTGGAGCACCTTGGACATTATGGGCAGAATACGTTTTTTGTCAATTAGCCGTAGAACATCTTTTGAAGGGCCGTTTGGGGGCGCCTGAGTGGCTTACGGCCACACCGCTCTGGGAGCGCCCGATCTCGTCCGATCTCGGAAGCTAAGCAGAGCAGGGCCTGGTTAGTACTTGGACGGGTGACCGCCTGGGAATACCCGGTGCTGTAAGCCTTTTTCGCTTCGCCTTCGAAAAACGGCAGAGGGCGCTTCGGTGAAAGGAGATCTTTTGAACGTCTCTTTAGGAAACAGCAGGGGGCTGCTGCTGCTGCTGCTGCTGCTTCTTTTTCTCCCTATCCTGTACACAGTGCTGTGTAAATGTTACATCGTGTTTTGAAGGCCCGTCTGGGGTGTGCAAAGGCAGCTTACGGCCATTCCGGCCTGGGACTGCCCGATCTCGCCTGATCTCGGAAGCCAGGCTTGGCAGGGCCTGCTTAGGACTTGGACGGGAGAGCGTCTGATCCTGGCTAGGGACTTCCAGGCGGACTGGATCCTTTTCCTGAATGTCCACCCAGGAATGAGCGTCTGTTTGTGAGTGAGGACCTCCGGCTGAAGGTGGCCTTGTCGCTGTACCCATACCCGGGAACGGGTGCCTATTCCTGTCTGTGGACTGCCAGCGTGAACGGTGTCCCGGTTCCTGGATGTTTACCCAGGAATCAGTGCCTGTGGATTCCAAGTGACTCTGGAGCACCTTGGACATTATGGGCAGAATACGTTTTTTGTCAATTAGCCGTAGAACATCTTTTGAAGGGCCGTTTGGGGGCGCCTGAGTGGCTTACGGCCACACCGCTCTGGGAGCGCCCGATCTCGTCCGATCTCGGAAGCTAAGCAGAGCAGGGCCTGGTTAGTACTTGGACGGGTGACCGCCTGGGAATACCCGGTGCTGTAAGCCTTTTTCGCTTCGCCTTCGAAAAACGGCAGAGGGCGCTTCGGTGAAAGGAGATCTTTTGAACGTCTCTTTAGGAAACAGCAGGGGGCTGCTGCTGCTGCTGCTGCTGCTGCTTCTTTTTCTCCCTATCCTGTACACAGTGCTGTGTAAATGTTACATCGTGTTTTGAAGGCCCGTCTGGGGTGTGCAAAGGCAGCTTACGGCCATTCCGGCCTGGGACTGCCCGATCTCGCCTGATCTCGGAAGCCAGGCTTGGCAGGGCCTGCTTAGGACTTGGACGGGAGAGCGTCTGATCCTGGCTAGGGACTTCCAGGCGGACTGGATCCTTTTCCTGAATGTCCACCCAGGAATGAGCGTCTGTTTGTGAGTGAGGACCTCCGGCTGAAGGTGGCCTTGTCGCTGTACCCATACCCGGGAACGGGTGCCTATTCCTGTCTGTGGACTGCCAGCGTGAACGGTGTCCCGGTTCCTGGATGTTTACCCAGGAATCAGTGCCTGTGGATTCCAAGTGACTCTGGAGCACCTTGGACATTATGGGCAGAATACGTTTTTTGTCAATTAGCCGTAGAACATCTTTTGAAGGGCCGTTTGGGGGCGCCTGAGTGGCTTACGGCCACACCGCTCTGGGAGCGCCCGATCTCGTCCGATCTCGGAAGCTAAGCAGAGCAGGGCCTGGTTAGTACTTGGACGGGTGACCGCCTGGGAATACCCGGTGCTGTAAGCCTTTTTCGCTTCGCCTTCGAAAAACGGCAGAGGGCGCTTCGGTGAAAGGAGATCTTTTGAACGTCTCTTTAGGAAACAGCAGGGCCGCTGCTGCTGCTGCTGCTGCTGCTTCTTTTTCTCCCTATCCTGTACACAGTGCTGTGTAAATGTTACATCGTGTTTTGAAGGCCCGTCTGGGGTGTGCAAAGGCAGCTTACGGCCATTCCGGCCTGGGACTGCCCGATCTCGCCTGATCTCGGAAGCCAGGCTTGGCAGGGCCTGCTTAGGACTTGGACGGGAGAGCGTCTGATCCTGGCTAGGGACTTCCAGGCGGACTGGATCCTTTTCCTGAATGTCCACCCAGGAATGAGCGTCTGTTTGTGAGTGAGGACCTCCGGCTGAAGGTGGCCTTGTCGCTGTACCCATACCCGGGAACGGGTGCCTATTCCTGTCTGTGGACTGCCAGCGTGAACGGTGTCCCGGTTCCTGGATGTTTACCCAGGAATCAGTGCCTGTGGATTCCAAGTGACTCTGGAGCACCTTGGACATTATGGGCAGAATACGTTTTTTGTCAATTAGCCGTAGAACATCTTTTGAAGGGCCGTTTGGGGGCGCCTGAGTGGCTTACGGCCACACCGCTCTGGGAGCGCCCGATCTCGTCCGATCTCGGAAGCTAAGCAGAGCAGGGCCTGGTTAGTACTTGGACGGGTGACCGCCTGGGAATACCCGGTGCTGTAAGCCTTTTTCGCTTCGCCTTCGAAAAACGGCAGAGGGCGCTTCGGTGAAAGGAGATCTTTTGAACGTCTCTTTAGGAAACAGCAGGGCGCTGCTGCTGCTGCTGCTGCTGCTTCTTTTTCTCCCTATCCTGTACACAGTGCTGTGTAAATGTTACATCGTGTTTTGAAGGCCCGTCTGGGGTGTGCAAAGGCAGCTTACGGCCATTCCGGCCTGGGACTGCCCGATCTCGCCTGATCTCGGAAGCCAGGCTTGGCAGGGCCTGCTTAGGACTTGGACGGGAGAGCGTCTGATCCTGGCTAGGGACTTCCAGGCGGACTGGATCCTTTTCCTGAATGTCCACCCAGGAATGAGCGTCTGTTTGTGAGTGAGGACCTCCGGCTGAAGGTGGCCTTGTCGCTGTACCCATACCCGGGAACGGGTGCCTATTCCTGTCTGTGGACTGCCAGCGTGAACGGTGTCCCGGTTCCTGGATGTTTACCCAGGAATCAGTGCCTGTGGATTCCAAGTGACTCTGGAGCACCTTGGACATTATGGGCAGAATACGTTTTTTGTCAATTAGCCGTAGAACATCTTTTGAAGGGCCGTTTGGGGGCGCCTGAGTGGCTTACGGCCACACCGCTCTGGGAGCGCCCGATCTCGTCCGATCTCGGAAGCTAAGCAGAGCAGGGCCTGGTTAGTACTTGGACGGGTGACCGCCTGGGAATACCCGGTGCTGTAAGCCTTTTTCGCTTCGCCTTCGAAAAACGGCAGAGGGCGCTTCGGTGAAAGGAGATCTTTTGAACGTCTCTTTAGGAAACAGCAGGGGCGCTGCTGCTGCTGCTGCTGCTGCTGCTTCTTTTTCTCCCTATCCTGTACACAGTGCTGTGTAAATGTTACATCGTGTTTTGAAGGCCCGTCTGGGGTGTGCAAAGGCAGCTTACGGCCATTCCGGCCTGGGACTGCCCGATCTCGCCTGATCTCGGAAGCCAGGCTTGGCAGGGCCTGCTTAGGACTTGGACGGGAGAGCGTCTGATCCTGGCTAGGGACTTCCAGGCGGACTGGATCCTTTTCCTGAATGTCCACCCAGGAATGAGCGTCTGTTTGTGAGTGAGGACCTCCGGCTGAAGGTGGCCTTGTCGCTGTACCCATACCCGGGAACGGGTGCCTATTCCTGTCTGTGGACTGCCAGCGTGAACGGTGTCCCGGTTCCTGGATGTTTACCCAGGAATCAGTGCCTGTGGATTCCAAGTGACTCTGGAGCACCTTGGACATTATGGGCAGAATACGTTTTTTGTCAATTAGCCGTAGAACATCTTTTGAAGGGCCGTTTGGGGGCGCCTGAGTGGCTTACGGCCACACCGCTCTGGGAGCGCCCGATCTCGTCCGATCTCGGAAGCTAAGCAGAGCAGGGCCTGGTTAGTACTTGGACGGGTGACCGCCTGGGAATACCCGGTGCTGTAAGCCTTTTTCGCTTCGCCTTCGAAAAACGGCAGAGGGCGCTTCGGTGAAAGGAGATCTTTTGAACGTCTCTTTAGGAAACAGCAGGGGGCTGCTGCTGCTGCTGCTGCTGCTTCTTTTTCTCCCTATCCTGTACACAGTGCTGTGTAAATGTTACATCGTGTTTTGAAGGCCCGTCTGGGGTGTGCAAAGGCAGCTTACGGCCATTCCGGCCTGGGACTGCCCGATCTCGCCTGATCTCGGAAGCCAGGCTTGGCAGGGCCTGCTTAGGACTTGGACGGGAGAGCGTCTGATCCTGGCTAGGGACTTCCAGGCGGACTGGATCCTTTTCCTGAATGTCCACCCAGGAATGAGCGTCTGTTTGTGAGTGAGGACCTCCGGCTGAAGGTGGCCTTGTCGCTGTACCCATACCCGGGAACGGGTGCCTATTCCTGTCTGTGGACTGCCAGCGTGAACGGTGTCCCGGTTCCTGGATGTTTACCCAGGAATCAGTGCCTGTGGATTCCAAGTGACTCTGGAGCACCTTGGACATTATGGGCAGAATACGTTTTTTGTCAATTAGCCGTAGAACATCTTTTGAAGGGCCGTTTGGGGGCGCCTGAGTGGCTTACGGCCACACCGCTCTGGGAGCGCCCGATCTCGTCCGATCTCGGAAGCTAAGCAGAGCAGGGCCTGGTTAGTACTTGGACGGGTGACCGCCTGGGAATACCCGGTGCTGTAAGCCTTTTTCGCTTCGCCTTCGAAAAACGGCAGAGGGCGCTTCGGTGAAAGGAGATCTTTTGAACGTCTCTTTAGGAAACAGCAGGGGCGCTGCTGCTGCTGCTGCTGCTGCTGCTTCTTTTTCTCCCTATCCTGTACACAGTGCTGTGTAAATGTTACATCGTGTTTTGAAGGCCCGTCTGGGGTGTGCAAAGGCAGCTTACGGCCATTCCGGCCTGGGACTGCCCGATCTCGCCTGATCTCGGAAGCCAGGCTTGGCAGGGCCTGCTTAGGACTTGGACGGGAGAGCGTCTGATCCTGGCTAGGGACTTCCAGGCGGACTGGATCCTTTTCCTGAATGTCCACCCAGGAATGAGCGTCTGTTTGTGAGTGAGGACCTCCGGCTGAAGGTGGCCTTGTCGCTGTACCCATACCCGGGAACGGGTGCCTATTCCTGTCTGTGGACTGCCAGCGTGAACGGTGTCCCGGTTCCTGGATGTTTACCCAGGAATCAGTGCCTGTGGATTCCAAGTGACTCTGGAGCACCTTGGACATTATGGGCAGAATACGTTTTTTGTCAATTAGCCGTAGAACATCTTTTGAAGGGCCGTTTGGGGGCGCCTGAGTGGCTTACGGCCACACCGCTCTGGGAGCGCCCGATCTCGTCCGATCTCGGAAGCTAAGCAGAGCAGGGCCTGGTTAGTACTTGGACGGGTGACCGCCTGGGAATACCCGGTGCTGTAAGCCTTTTTCGCTTCGCCTTCGAAAAACGGCAGAGGGCGCTTCGGTGAAAGGAGATCTTTTGAACGTCTCTTTAGGAAACAGCAGGGGGCGCTGCTGCTGCTGCTGCTGCTGCTTCTTTTTCTCCCTATCCTGTACACAGTGCTGTGTAAATGTTACATCGTGTTTTGAAGGCCCGTCTGGGGTGTGCAAAGGCAGCTTACGGCCATTCCGGCCTGGGACTGCCCGATCTCGCCTGATCTCGGAAGCCAGGCTTGGCAGGGCCTGCTTAGGACTTGGACGGGAGAGCGTCTGATCCTGGCTAGGGACTTCCAGGCGGACTGGATCCTTTTCCTGAATGTCCACCCAGGAATGAGCGTCTGTTTGTGAGTGAGGACCTCCGGCTGAAGGTGGCCTTGTCGCTGTACCCATACCCGGGAACGGGTGCCTATTCCTGTCTGTGGACTGCCAGCGTGAACGGTGTCCCGGTTCCTGGATGTTTACCCAGGAATCAGTGCCTGTGGATTCCAAGTGACTCTGGAGCACCTTGGACATTATGGGCAGAATACGTTTTTTGTCAATTAGCCGTAGAACATCTTTTGAAGGGCCGTTTGGGGGCGCCTGAGTGGCTTACGGCCACACCGCTCTGGGAGCGCCCGATCTCGTCCGATCTCGGAAGCTAAGCAGAGCAGGGCCTGGTTAGTACTTGGACGGGTGACCGCCTGGGAATACCCGGTGCTGTAAGCCTTTTTCGCTTCGCCTTCGAAAAACGGCAGAGGGCGCTTCGGTGAAAGGAGATCTTTTGAACGTCTCTTTAGGAAACAGCAGGGGCGCTGCTGCTGCTGCTGCTGCTGCTGCTTCTTTTTCTCCCTATCCTGTACACAGTGCTGTGTAAATGTTACATCGTGTTTTGAAGGCCCGTCTGGGGTGTGCAAAGGCAGCTTACGGCCATTCCGGCCTGGGACTGCCCGATCTCGCCTGATCTCGGAAGCCAGGCTTGGCAGGGCCTGCTTAGGACTTGGACGGGAGAGCGTCTGATCCTGGCTAGGGACTTCCAGGCGGACTGGATCCTTTTCCTGAATGTCCACCCAGGAATGAGCGTCTGTTTGTGAGTGAGGACCTCCGGCTGAAGGTGGCCTTGTCGCTGTACCCATACCCGGGAACGGGTGCCTATTCCTGTCTGTGGACTGCCAGCGTGAACGGTGTCCCGGTTCCTGGATGTTTACCCAGGAATCAGTGCCTGTGGATTCCAAGTGACTCTGGAGCACCTTGGACATTATGGGCAGAATACGTTTTTTGTCAATTAGCCGTAGAACATCTTTTGAAGGGCCGTTTGGGGGCGCCTGAGTGGCTTACGGCCACACCGCTCTGGGAGCGCCCGATCTCGTCCGATCTCGGAAGCTAAGCAGAGCAGGGCCTGGTTAGTACTTGGACGGGTGACCGCCTGGGAATACCCGGTGCTGTAAGCCTTTTTCGCTTCGCCTTCGAAAAACGGCAGAGGGCGCTTCGGTGAAAGGAGATCTTTTGAACGTCTCTTTAGGAAACAGCAGGGGGCGCTGCTGCTGCTGCTGCTGCTGCTTCTTTTTCTCCCTATCCTGTACACAGTGCTGTGTAAATGTTACATCGTGTTTTGAAGGCCCGTCTGGGGTGTGCAAAGGCAGCTTACGGCCATTCCGGCCTGGGACTGCCCGATCTCGCCTGATCTCGGAAGCCAGGCTTGGCAGGGCCTGCTTAGGACTTGGACGGGAGAGCGTCTGATCCTGGCTAGGGACTTCCAGGCGGACTGGATCCTTTTCCTGAATGTCCACCCAGGAATGAGCGTCTGTTTGTGAGTGAGGACCTCCGGCTGAAGGTGGCCTTGTCGCTGTACCCATACCCGGGAACGGGTGCCTATTCCTGTCTGTGGACTGCCAGCGTGAACGGTGTCCCGGTTCCTGGATGTTTACCCAGGAATCAGTGCCTGTGGATTCCAAGTGACTCTGGAGCACCTTGGACATTATGGGCAGAATACGTTTTTTGTCAATTAGCCGTAGAACATCTTTTGAAGGGCCGTTTGGGGGCGCCTGAGTGGCTTACGGCCACACCGCTCTGGGAGCGCCCGATCTCGTCCGATCTCGGAAGCTAAGCAGAGCAGGGCCTGGTTAGTACTTGGACGGGTGACCGCCTGGGAATACCCGGTGCTGTAAGCCTTTTTCGCTTCGCCTTCGAAAAACGGCAGAGGGCGCTTCGGTGAAAGGAGATCTTTTGAACGTCTCTTTAGGAAACAGCAGGGCCGCTGCTGCTGCTGCTGCTGCTGCTTCTTTTTCTCCCTATCCTGTACACAGTGCTGTGTAAATGTTACATCGTGTTTTGAAGGCCCGTCTGGGGTGTGCAAAGGCAGCTTACGGCCATTCCGGCCTGGGACTGCCCGATCTCGCCTGATCTCGGAAGCCAGGCTTGGCAGGGCCTGCTTAGGACTTGGACGGGAGAGCGTCTGATCCTGGCTAGGGACTTCCAGGCGGACTGGATCCTTTTCCTGAATGTCCACCCAGGAATGAGCGTCTGTTTGTGAGTGAGGACCTCCGGCTGAAGGTGGCCTTGTCGCTGTACCCATACCCGGGAACGGGTGCCTATTCCTGTCTGTGGACTGCCAGCGTGAACGGTGTCCCGGTTCCTGGATGTTTACCCAGGAATCAGTGCCTGTGGATTCCAAGTGACTCTGGAGCACCTTGGACATTATGGGCAGAATACGTTTTTTGTCAATTAGCCGTAGAACATCTTTTGAAGGGCCGTTTGGGGGCGCCTGAGTGGCTTACGGCCACACCGCTCTGGGAGCGCCCGATCTCGTCCGATCTCGGAAGCTAAGCAGAGCAGGGCCTGGTTAGTACTTGGACGGGTGACCGCCTGGGAATACCCGGTGCTGTAAGCCTTTTTCGCTTCGCCTTCGAAAAACGGCAGAGGGCGCTTCGGTGAAAGGAGATCTTTTGAACGTCTCTTTAGGAAACAGCAGGGGGCTGCTGCTGCTGCTGCTGCTGCTGCTTCTTTTTCTCCCTATCCTGTACACAGTGCTGTGTAAATGTTACATCGTGTTTTGAAGGCCCGTCTGGGGTGTGCAAAGGCAGCTTACGGCCATTCCGGCCTGGGACTGCCCGATCTCGCCTGATCTCGGAAGCCAGGCTTGGCAGGGCCTGCTTAGGACTTGGACGGGAGAGCGTCTGATCCTGGCTAGGGACTTCCAGGCGGACTGGATCCTTTTCCTGAATGTCCACCCAGGAATGAGCGTCTGTTTGTGAGTGAGGACCTCCGGCTGAAGGTGGCCTTGTCGCTGTACCCATACCCGGGAACGGGTGCCTATTCCTGTCTGTGGACTGCCAGCGTGAACGGTGTCCCGGTTCCTGGATGTTTACCCAGGAATCAGTGCCTGTGGATTCCAAGTGACTCTGGAGCACCTTGGACATTATGGGCAGAATACGTTTTTTGTCAATTAGCCGTAGAACATCTTTTGAAGGGCCGTTTGGGGGCGCCTGAGTGGCTTACGGCCACACCGCTCTGGGAGCGCCCGATCTCGTCCGATCTCGGAAGCTAAGCAGAGCAGGGCCTGGTTAGTACTTGGACGGGTGACCGCCTGGGAATACCCGGTGCTGTAAGCCTTTTTCGCTTCGCCTTCGAAAAACGGCAGAGGGCGCTTCGGTGAAAGGAGATCTTTTGAACGTCTCTTTAGGAAACAGCAGGGGGCTGCTGCTGCTGCTGCTGCTGCTGCTTCTTTTTCTCCCTATCCTGTACACAGTGCTGTGTAAATGTTACATCGTGTTTTGAAGGCCCGTCTGGGGTGTGCAAAGGCAGCTTACGGCCATTCCGGCCTGGGACTGCCCGATCTCGCCTGATCTCGGAAGCCAGGCTTGGCAGGGCCTGCTTAGGACTTGGACGGGAGAGCGTCTGATCCTGGCTAGGGACTTCCAGGCGGACTGGATCCTTTTCCTGAATGTCCACCCAGGAATGAGCGTCTGTTTGTGAGTGAGGACCTCCGGCTGAAGGTGGCCTTGTCGCTGTACCCATACCCGGGAACGGGTGCCTATTCCTGTCTGTGGACTGCCAGCGTGAACGGTGTCCCGGTTCCTGGATGTTTACCCAGGAATCAGTGCCTGTGGATTCCAAGTGACTCTGGAGCACCTTGGACATTATGGGCAGAATACGTTTTTTGTCAATTAGCCGTAGAACATCTTTTGAAGGGCCGTTTGGGGGCGCCTGAGTGGCTTACGGCCACACCGCTCTGGGAGCGCCCGATCTCGTCCGATCTCGGAAGCTAAGCAGAGCAGGGCCTGGTTAGTACTTGGACGGGTGACCGCCTGGGAATACCCGGTGCTGTAAGCCTTTTTCGCTTCGCCTTCGAAAAACGGCAGAGGGCGCTTCGGTGAAAGGAGATCTTTTGAACGTCTCTTTAGGAAACAGCAGGGGGCGCTGCTGCTGCTGCTGCTGCTGCTGCTTTTTCTCCCTATCCTGTACACAGTGCTGTGTAAATGTTACATCGTGTTTTGAAGGCCCGTCTGGGGTGTGCAAAGGCAGCTTACGGCCATTCCGGCCTGGGACTGCCCGATCTCGCCTGATCTCGGAAGCCAGGCTTGGCAGGGCCTGCTTAGGACTTGGACGGGAGAGCGTCTGATCCTGGCTAGGGACTTCCAGGCGGACTGGATCCTTTTCCTGAATGTCCA